>NC_138120.1:15222110-15520763 GCF_964146895.1 Miniopterus schreibersii | reverse complement strand
TAGGAATTTTGCTAGGAGATGATAGTCAATTATTGTGTTAGGGTATCTCCCACAGTGTGAGTTAAATAGGAGGGACCATCCATTTTCCTTCAAATAGAGAAGTGCACATAAGAAGGTTTTGACATGAGTATGTGTTTTCAAGCAGACATTATGTTCCTGCACAGGACAATGGAGCAGAATGTCTGTGTGACCAGGTATTCAGTCACAGAGAGATCGGGAGCATGGTATGAAATGGAAAGTTAAAGCAGGAGCATCAGCTCTGTTTGTCTGTTTGTCGTGTGTTCTTGGAACACATAAATCAAGAGCATCAATAGCGTCTGTCTCTGTGGTGTTTGTCCCTAGTTTGGGGCATTACAACTGGCTGCCTGTGAATGACCATTGCCTGTGAGGGCTGGGCCTGTGCAGTGGCAGTGGCGGTTAAGTTGTTATGCTTTAGGACAGTATGAGAAGACAGAATTCTTTCTGTGTGCTGGAGGCTGGGGAGGAGGGAGAACTAAGAGTAAGTCCATTGAAGTGGGTGATACTAATGGACCCAGGGACATAAGGTAGCTCAAGGAAAGGGATTTGGGAGCAAGGGCCTGAATGTCCACTGCGAGCTCCGAAAGGATGATGGATTTCCAGGTTCCTTTCTGTCGGAGGTCAGCTCACACATTGACAGCAGGCAACGCGGTGGGAGGCTTCCCAGTGCATTTCACACTTGAAGCAGAAGCCCTCCCTAGAAGTATGAGAGCACTGTATTTGCTGCGAGAATCATCCTCTGAGCCCAGGATTCAGAACCACACTTAGCCAGTGGGAGTATAAATTGCATGTAGGAGTTGTGGGGAAGAGAGCAAAGGCATGTGAGCAGTCAGTCTGGATATTAGGTTCACTTGGGGTCGAATCCCCAGCTGGAAGGGTAAATGACCAGAGGGACAATAAGATGCAGAGTGTTCTATAGCCCTCACACACAACACACACAGAGGCACAGGCATGTACGTGAAGTTGTGTTGGGCAATCTCTGGACCATGGTGTCCACAGCCAGTACATCTTGTGCATTTTTGACGGTATTACATTTCCTCACATAACAATGGCCTCGTGTGAATATGATTGTTTATTTACTTTGTTCCTTCAGACCGAGCCTTTCTCCTGCAATGAAGAAACTCTTAGGCAGCATCAAGTCATTCTTTCTACGGGTCACTGAAACCCAATGGGTAGATGGAAGAAAGAGTCAGAATGAGGAAAAGACAGAAAGAGCAAGAGTAATGGAAACAAAAACAAGAGAACTGATGTAAAAGGAGTCAGATTGAGACCGTATCTTGGCCGAAGTTATCCTGATCACCCAACTCTACCAGAATGTAGGCTACAGTCCTCTCCAGCCACAGTTCTTCCCTTTGCCTGTCACTTCAGCCTCAGATATCCCACAGACTGGGCAGCCTGTAATGTCCCGGGCATTTCTCCCTGTGGATATTACTAGGGGTCACTGTGGATCTGTGGGAAAGCGGTAGAGAAAATGGATTCTGAAGTGGGAAACGTGAGTAGCCGTAAGCAAGAGCCCCCCAGACACCAAACCCTGGGAAAGCTGCAAATGCTCGGGTAACATAGAGCTTCCTCAGGAATGTTTCACCACAGTTCTGAGGCCCATACACTGAGGCTGACAGTGAGGGGCGGGGCTGAGTAGCGTGATGCCCTCTGTCCAGTCACAGTTTGGAAGAGCTGTTTTAGTAGCCCAAAATGGTGTGGGCATGCCCAAGTCCTCCATCAGAGGCAGGAACATGTGACGTGCGTGAATCAGGGTATCCTGTGAAGCCGTGTGCAGGCAAGGGTGTGGGGATATCAAAGCCTGTGAGGAATCAGTGTGACCGCATGGGTGCAGGCACCTGTAACCCCAGGAACCTCTGTGTTCCTCTGTGCCTCTTATGCAGAAGGAATGGGGCCAGAAGATAGGTGGTTCAGGCCAAGCCAGGCTGTTTTGTAGATCTCCATGTTTTAGTTCTTTCATAGCCACACGATCAATGTGAAGGTGATGTTGCAGGTACTGGTGCTGGAAAGGGAGGGGCCTTGAGAATATAACCTGTCCATGTAAGCAGGGACACTTGGGTGTCCAGGAGTGAGATGTCCCTAACCCCCACCCACATTCCTTCTGCAGGTGGAGGGAGCCAGACATGCCAGGGATGATGGCAAGGTTAACTGTCCTTTTGTAGCAAATCATACTAATGCAGTACTGCCACTGTGAAGGAGTATCTCATTACCATCACAGGCGGGAGCAGGCTCTCTCTATGGGCAGCAGCAGGAAGTGCATAGAACTTGAAAGGTGATGTGCCCTTCTCCACACACTCCTCATGCTGCAGGATACAGTGCATCCTATGCCTCTTGCATTCAGTGGTGCCAGCATTATGAACGATGGGCCAACAGCTCCAGGTACCAGAACAGCAGCTTTAACTACTTCAACTAGTTCTCTGCCCACAGCGTGGCAGGGTCTGACAGGATTGCTGAGGTGGAGGCTTGCTTGCAATGCCCTAAGAGAGCTTGGTGTGTTCCCCTGCTTTTGGATTTTTAGTCAGATCCCTGCTGTCTCTGGACGATCACATTTTGCTCTGCCAGAAAATCAGTAAGGACTACTTGAGGATGTTGGAACCAGGAGAAGGCACTTAGAGGACATGTGAGGAGATGCCAGTGGGGCTCCCCCTTGGGTTGTCAGGTAGCTGGGACATTTTTCTCTCACATGAACACCCTGAGGCTCGGAAGGATAGCCTATGACGCCAGGCCACTGCGGCATTGGGAAGAGACAGAAAGTCTGAAGAACTGCAGTGTGGCATCATGTTCAGGCAGGAAGCTGAAGGAAGATGCAGGAGTGTGCATGTCTACCGTCACTCAGAATCAAAGCAGATTCATGTACCCATTCCTGTGAGCTATTGTAAATTGTGCTGCTCTGAAGAGGGTTTTATATATTCTTCCTGATCGATGTTCCTGGTTTCGTAGGACATATTCCAAGCAGTGGGGCCACTGGGTTCAATGGCAGTTCTGTATTTCAATTTTTGAGAAAACCTCCTATGTCATAATGTTTTCCATACAGGCTGCATGAGTCTGCATTCCCACCAGCAGTATACTAGGGTGAGCTTTTCTGCACACCCTCACAGGCACTTTCTGTTTATTGACTTATTGAAAACATAGCCATTCTGGAAGACCTCAGGTGATACCCCATTATTGTTTTAATTTTCATCTCTCTGGTGATTAGTGACACTGAGCAGTTTTCATATGTCTCTTGGACATGTTTATGCGCTCTTTGGAGAAGTGTCTACTTAGGTCTTTGCTCGTTTTTTAATTGGATCGTTTGTCTTCCTCTTGTGAAGGTGTGTTTCTTAAAATATTAGGGGTAGTAACCCTTTATCAGATGTATCATCGGCAAATATGTTCTCCCATATAATGAGTTCCCTTTGCATTTTGTTGATGGTATCTTTGTGCAGAATCTTTTTATTTTGCTGTAGTCCCATTTGTTTATTTTCTCCTTTGCTTCCATTGCCCTAGGCAGTGTATTGGTGAGCATATTGCAATGAGAGATGTCTGAGATCATGCTGCCTCCATTTCCTTCTAGGATTTTTAATGGTTTCATGTTTTACCTTTAAGTTTTTTATCCAGTTGGAGTTGATCCTTGTGTGCGGTGCAAGATAGTGGTCTAGTTGCATTATTTTGAAAGTTCCTGTCCAATTTTCCCAACACCATTTATTGAAGAGACTTCCTTTACTCCACTGTATGCTCTGCCTCCTTTGTAAAATCTCAATTGAGTGTAATGAGTTGGGTCAATTCCTGGGTTCTCTGTTCAGTTCCATTTATGTCATTAAGTCTGTTCTTCTGCCAGTTCCATTCTGTTTCGATTAAAATGGCTTTACTATATCTTGATATGTATTATTTTGATTCCTTCCACTTTTTTCTTCCTCCCAAAATTGCTGCAGCGATTTGGGGTCCTGTCCTTTTTGTGTCCTTTAAATTTTTGCACTACTTCTTCTAGGTCTGTGATATCGGACATTGGTATTTTATGAATAGTTTGAATCTATAGATTGCTTTGGGGAGTACGGACATCTGAATGAGGTTGATTCTAGCAATCCATTAGCATGGTATATTCTTACACTTGTTTATATCTTCCTCTATCTCTTTTTTGAACATATTTGTTTTGCAAGTACACGTCTTTCACCCCTTTGGTTAAGTTAATTCCTAAGTATCTTAATTTTATTGTTGCACGTTAAATGTGTTTTTGTTTGTTTGTTTGTTTGTTTTAGTTTCTCTTTCTGAGAGATCATGAATGTTGTTTAAAAATGCCATTTACTTCTGGGCATTAATTTTCCATCCTGCTGCATAGCTGGGTTCCTTTATTATTAAATCTAGAAGTCTTTTGGTGACCTCTTTAGTGTTCTCAGCATACAATATCAGGTCATCTGCAAACAGTGACAGTTTTATTTCTCCTTTCCAATTTGGATGCCTTTTATGTTTTCTCCTTGTCTGATCGCTGTGGCAAGGACTTCCAACACTCTGTTGAATAAAAGATGGTGAAAGTGGACGTCCCTGTCTTGTTCCTCTTATTAGGGGATATGTTTTAGTTTTTGCCCATTGAGTATGAAGTTGACTGAAGGTTTGTCCTATAAGGACTTTAATGTGTTTAGGCATGATCCCTCTATTCCCACTGTGCTGAGAGTTTTTCTCAAAAATGGGCGCTGGGTTTTGTTGCTCTTTCTGCACATACTGAGATGATCATGAGATTTTTGTTTGTCAAATGGTTCCTGTGAGGCATCACATTTATAGATTTGTGAATACTGTACCAAACCTGCATCCCTGGAATAAACCCCACTTGGTCATGGGGTGTGATCTGTTTAACATATTGCTTGATCCAATTTGCTAATATTTGTTTGAAGATTTTAGCATCTTTGTTTATCACGGATATTGGCCTGTAATTCTTTCTTTGCAAGGTCTTTACCTGGATTTGTAGTTGGGATTATTCAGGCTGCCTAAAAAGAGCTTGGGAGTGTTTGTTCCTCTCGGACTTTTTGGAACAATTTGAATTATTTTTTGAATGTTTGATAAAACTCCCCTCTGAAACTGTCTGGGCCTGGCGCTTTTTTTCTTGGGCATTTTTAAAAAAATCATTGTTCCAATTTCACCAGTTTTTATCAACGTGTTCAGCATGCCTGATTCTTCCTCACTGAGTATTGGAAGGTTGTGTATTTCCAGAAATTTGTCTATTTCATCCAGGTTGTTGGCATATAGTTGTTCAGGGTATTTGCTTACAACCCTTTGTATTTCAGTGGTATCAGTTGTTACTTCACTTCTTTTGTTCCTCAATTTATTTATTTTTGACCTCTGTCTTTGGTTTTTGGTGAGTTGGGTTAAAAGTTCATCACACTGATTGTCTATTCAAAGACAAGCTCTTGGTTGCATTGACCTTTTTTAATTTTTTAGTCTCTACGTTATTTATTTAGGCTCTGGTTCTTTATTATTTTCTTCCTTTTACTTCCTCTGGGCCTTTTCGTGGTTTCTGTTCTCTTTCTAAATCTTTCAGTTGTAGTGTTAGATAGTTTAGTAGAAATTTTTCTGGTTCTCATTGCTATAAAAGCTTTTAACAAAAAAAGTTCGTATACGCTACTCTATTTGGACCCTGATCTAAAAGTGTTTCCTCCCTGCTACATACAAACTGTTGCAAAATTAATGCCAGTAATATAATAGTGGCAAATCACCAATGAAAACATGAGTAAAACTAAAGAAATCATTTTAAAACCTCTACCAATTTCAAGTTAAATATACCTACAAACTTCATATTTAAAAAGGCATATCTACCCTGGGCAGCGGGGCTCAGTGGTATAGTGTCGGCCTGCACACTGAAGGGTCTCAGGTTTGATTCCCAGTTGAGGGCACATACCTAGGTTGTAGATTCATTCCTCATCCCAGGTGTGCAGCGAATTAGAAAAGCAACCAATGTCTGTGTCTCTAACACTGAGGCACCTCTCTCTCTCTACCCCTTCTTCCATGCCACTCTCTCTGGAAGTCAATGAAAAAAATATCCTCTAGTGAGGGTTAACAACAACGACAATAGCAATAGCATAGCCATGGAGATGGGAAAGACATCAGTGTAAATGAGGAAATAGTCCAGAGTAGAATTGGGTATACTCTTTAAATGGGATGAGGCTTTCTTTTATGTTGACATTAAGGTTTCAGAAGTGAAAAGATGACGGTTGTGTTACAGGGGATACAGGCAGAAGGCCTCAGCTCTTGTCATCTTGAAGGAAAGATTTCAATCAAGAGAAAAAAATGAAGAAAAAAACCCAAAGCTTTAATGGCTGTAATAAAAATGTACTTAGGCTGGTGAACCAAGGCAGGTGCATAGATGAAGTAACAGGATAGCCTAGGCTGGGCTGCCTTTGCTCACTGGGAAGTCAGAGAAAAGGGGGCCTTGGACACATTTCCAAGACCTTTCAGACAGTTTCAGAAGACAAGCCTGGGATGAGCTGCCACTGCCCATTGCTCCCCTGGTTGAAAGCACCATGGGGCCCCCGCAGAAGGAAGGAGGAAACTGGCGCTGTCACGCTTTCCTGTGGTGTAGGGGAGCTCACACTTGGTCCTTTGTCCTGAGCATATTTATCTCCCTTGCAGGTGGAAAATCTTATGGGAGGCTTAAGGGGAGTTCTCAAGAGAATATTCATCAGCTTTCCAGGGGTGCCCTTTCAGGGTGCTGGTCGCCACTGATTAGTCCATGCCAGGAAGGGCCTCATTTGTCAATGTGTCTGGTCCTGAGTCCACTCCAATGCCACTTGTCTTGTCTTAATGCTTTTATGGGCCTGGAGCTGAAATACAACTGAGACTTAAAAGGTATCTTTAGGGAGGAATGCTTAGGGGGTCTCCACCGCATGACCCATGACATGCTCTGGGAGAATAGATTACCTGGGGACAAAGTTCTTGTTTTCCCAGTCTTTGTCCCTTGTAGGCCTCTGGGGGTTCCTGTCCAGGTGGTTTCCTGTGCCCTAGTCTCTACACCTGGGTTTCTGCATCTTTCCCATCTAATACAAACTATTTATTCTCCAGTGCCTTTGGCTTAGGGAAGATAGGCTTAACTCAAACTGCTGTCTAAAAATCTATCTCAGTTTCCCTTTCAACTTGTCCTGGAATTTTTCTAGCTTCTTGTTATGCTGTAACAGTTCTACATTATTCCAATTTTAAAACCACTGGAGCGTATAGTTTAAAATGTTTAGTTTTAGATGACGTATATTCTACATCAATTTCTGAAGGGGCATAAATCTGCTATCAGAGATTAAAATAAAACACAGAATTCAGAATGTAAAGTCATTTTTATTTCTTATGTAAGTAACAAAACAAAAACAACAACCCAATATTAAAAAGGGAAGAGGACCTGAACATTTCGAGGAGATGTAGAAGAAAGAAAATAGTGAAGATCAGAACAGAAATGAACGACACAGAGACCAAAAACACAGTACAAAATATCAATGAAAGTAAGAACTAGTTTTCTGACAGAAATAAGATCGATGAGTCTTTAGCCAGACGCACCAAAAAACAAACGGTGAGGACCCAAGAAAACAAAATCAGATGTGAAAGAGGCGATATAACAACTGACATGACAGAAACAGAAAGAATACTAAGAAAACACTATGCACAACAATAAAGTGGGGAAGCTGCGTAAAATGGACACATTCCTCAAAACTACAATCTGCTAAAACTCAATCGGAAAGAATCAGAAAACCTGGAGGGCCAGTAAAAATGGATGCAATTGAAGAAGTAATAAGAAAAAAACTTCCAGCAAACAAGTGTCTGGGGCCAGATGGATTTACATGCGAGCTTACCTAAACATTTAAAGAAGAATTAAAACCCACTCTCCTCAAAATATTTTAGAAAATTCCAGAGGAGGGAGATATTTTTATGAGACCAGTATTATAATAATCCCAAAACCAGATGAAGATCCTGCAAATAAAGAATTTCACAGACCAACGTCCCTCATGAACATAGGTGCCAAAATCCTCAGAAAATATATTACCAAATTTTATCCAGCAATACATTAAATAAGATCATACACCATGACCAAGTGTGATTTATTCTGGAGACGCAGCGCTGGTATAATATTCGCAAATCAAGAAATGTGAGAGCTAAACAAAATGAAGGACAAAAATCTTATGATCATATCAATAGATACAGAGAAAATATTCTAGAAAATCCAGCACCCATTTTGGAAAAAACTGGGAGCAAAGTGGAAATAGAGGGAATATATCTCAACATAATAAAGGCCATATACAACATACCTGGGGCCAAAATCATACTCAACGTGCAAAGGCTAAAACCATATCCCCTAAGAAGAGGAATAAGACACGGTTGCCCCTTTCACCACTACTGCTCAGCATACTACTGGAAGTCCTAGCCACAGCGAGCAGACAAAAAGAGAACATAAAAGGCATCCGTATCGGAAGAGAGAAGGTTAACTGTCATTACTTGCAGATGACATGATATTGTACATAAAAAACTAAAGAGTCCACCGAGTACTTGTGGATATAATTAATGAATTTGGCAAGGAAGCTGGAAGCAAAATTAACATCAACACATTGATGGCATTTTTTTTACACCGATTATGAACTCTTAGAAAAGACTATACCATTTACCATTGCAACTGAAAAAATAAGACACCTAGGAGTAAAGTCAAAGAAGGATGTAAAAGACTTGTATTCAGAAACAGGACATTGAAAAAAGAAATAGAGGAAGATACAAAGGAGTGAAAGAATTATAGACTGAAAGAATTAACATTATCAAAATATCCATGCTACCCAAAACAATCTATAAATTCAACACAATTGTCATCAATCCCAACAGTGTGTTTCACAGAGCTGGAAAAAATGTTTCGAAAATTTATAGGAAACCAAAAAAGACCCCGTGCACCCACAGTATTCTTGAGAAAGAACAGAGTTGTAGGATCACATTACTGAATATCCTGCTGTAGGGCAAAGCCACTGTGATCAGAACAACCTGCTTCTGGCACAGGAACAGGCACATAGATCAATGGAAAAGTACAGAATCCTGAAATTGACCCATGCCATCATGGTCAATTAATATTTGACCAAAGGGTCAAGAATAAGCCATACAGTAAAGACAGACACTTCAGGTCCGGATATGGGTTCTTGCTGTGCTCAGTGTGGTCTCACTGAGCCTACAGACAGGGGCTTGGGATGTGGTCACGTAGCGTGGAAAAGGCTCCTGGGCACCCCACTCGCTCCCCTTTGCTGTTGGGCTTCTGAAACATTTCTTCCAAACTGTGAGACTACAGCAGGCATCATCGTATTCAGCCCCGCCCCTCACTGTGAGCCTCAGTGTATGGGCCTTGTACCTGTAGAGAAACATTCCTGAGGAAGTCCTATTTTGCCTTAGCATCTTTAGGTTTCCTTTGGTTCGGTGTCTAGTGGGCTCTTTCTTAAGGCAACTCACGTTTCCCACTTCAGAATTCGTTTTCTTTAACACTTCCCACACATCCACAGGGACCCCTGGTAATATCCACAGGGAGAAATGCCCGGGCAGTAGAGGCTATTCCAGTATAAGGGATATCTGAGACTGAAGTGAGAGTCAAAGGGAAGAACTGTGGCTGGAGAGGACTGTAGCCTACATTCTGGTAGAGTTGGATCATCAGGATTATTACCGCCAAGATAAGGTCTCAGTCTGACTCCTTTTAGATTAGTAACTTTTTATTTGTTTCCATTGCTTTTGCTCTTTTGGTCGTTCTCTCATTCTGACTTTCTCTCATCCACTCCTTGGGTTTCAGTGACGAGTAGCAAGGATGACTTGATATTGCTTAAGGATTAGTTGGTTGCACAAGGGCTTGGTCTGAAGGAACAAAGTCAATAAACAATCATATTCACAGGAGGCCATGTCCATTTGAGGAAACGTAAAAAGTGTCAAAAACGGGCAAGGTGTACTGACTGTGGACATCATAGTCCAGAGATTGCCCAACACAAATTCATGTCCATGCCTTTGCCTCTGTGTGTGTGCATGTGTGTGTGTGTGCTTGTGTGTGCTTGTGTGTGAGGGCTGTGGCACACTCTCCTTCTTATTGTCCCTCTGCTCATTTACTCTTCCAGCAGGGGATTCTTGCCCAAATGAACCTAATACACTTCTGACTTCCCACACGCCTTGACTCAATTCGCCACAGGTATCTGTGCACCTTATTCCACCCCTTGCTAAATGTCGCTTGGGATCTTCGGCCTCAGAGACTGATTCTCTCAGCAAAACACTGTGCAGTCATACTTCTAGAGAGGGACTTTGGTTCAACTGTGAAGTCTCCCACCTGGTTGCCTGTTCCTAATGTGTGACCGACTCCCTACAGGGAGGATACTTAGAAATCCATCATTTTTTAGGACCCAACACTGGACATTTATGCAAGTTTATTTGGTAGGCTCAGAAGGCATTCTTACATTTGTCCAGCCGATGGCCTATATGTTCACTCTGGTGATTATTTTGTAGATGCTGAAAATGCATTCTCAAGATTATCCATTAAGAGGCAGCACTGTTCCTAGAATGATTTTATTGGGAATAACGTCAAGGCAGTCTTACGCTTGCCCACATGGAAGCGGCATCTTTGACCCAAACAATTTTATTGGGGATCCTGGCATTTGCTTCCAACGTTCGAACATAATACGGAACTGAGCTCTCACAGGGATTTTACTGAGAAATCTGGCAATGCATTATCAAGATTTTCCGTTAGGCTCTGCTTCCTTGCAAGTCCATATTCTCCATCTCTAACTTATGTGCCTGGAGCACCTCCAGCGGGCACCAGGTGCACTGGTCGACAAATAGGAAAACGCACGGGGAGCATCCCCAACAAAATCATTAGCTAAAAAATGCTGCCAACGGATGCTTGAGAATGACAATTCATTGCCAGTATCCCGCAAATAATAAGTTTTTGGGAAAGTTTTGCCACCTATGAAAAAGATTACGAATGCAGTGCCAGCATGCCCAATAAAATCATACTGTGGAAAACCTGCCTTCTGGTTGACAAGTGCAAGAATGGCTGCGTAGCATCTCCCATAAAATTATTTGATTGAAAATGCTGTCCTCCGTGGACAATCGTGAGAATACATTGCCAGCATCCCCAGTAAGGTCATTTGTACGGAAATACTGCCAATTCTCAGATAAGTCTGAGAATGTATTGTCAGAATCACCACAAAACCTCTCTGTCGGCAAAATGCAAAAGGGTGAGAATGCGCTGATAGTATCCCCAATCCAATCATGTGGTTGAAAACTACTGCGACCTCATGTAGAGACCTGAGACTGCCTTGCAGGCATCCTCAATAAAATCATTTGGGGCGAAACGCTGCCACGCATCCCCGCAAAAAAACTTTCTCTGGGACAAATGCTGCCAAGTGTGGGACAAACGTGAGCATCCATTGCCAGCCCCTGTAAAATTATTTGGTTGAAAAAATGCTGCCCCTTTGAATAAAAGGTGATAATGTATTTCAGGCATCTCCCGTAAAAACGTTTGATGAGAAATTACCTGACATTGTTTACAAATGTGAGAGAGCATTCCCGGCATTCCCAAGAAAAGCATTTGTTTTAAAAATGCTGCCACCTTGTGGAGGTAAGTGGGAGAGCATTAAACGCATCCCCTTTGAAAAAAACTTGGTGGAAATATTCTGCCCCCTGGTGGACAAGGTGAAGCATGCATTGACTGCATCCCCAACAAAATCACTCTTTGAGAAAAAGGCCACCAGGTGCTAAAGGACTGTATGAATGATTTCCCAGAATCCCCAATGAAACCCCTACTGAGATCAAGGTGCCAACTGGTGGACAAGAGTGAGAACGCATGCTCTGGAATCACAATAAAGTGATTTGGGCCTAAAATTCTGATAGCCAATGTCCACGTGTGAGAATTCAAAACCAACATCCACACCCACACACACAATATCACTTTAGGGGAAAACTGCGGCGAATAGTTGGACAAACGTGAGAATGTACAGCCAGCAGCAATAAAGTCGCTTGGTGGAAAAATTCCGCAACTGGCTGAACAAACGTAAGAATGCATTCTCAGCTTACCAAACAAAATCACTTGTGATGTCAAGGTGCCGACGGGTGGACAAGCGGGAGAAACCATTGCCTTTATGTGCAATAATAACATTTGGTGGAAAAATGCGGGCTTGTTGTAAACAGGCTTCACAATGCATTGCCAGCAGCCCCAATAATATCAGTTGTTGGAAAAAGGCCGCCACATGTTTGACAAGTGTGAGAATGCGTTGCCCGCATCCTCATGAAAATCCCTTCTGAGATGATGCTGGCTGCCAAATGGCGGACACATTTGAAAATACATTGCCAAGATTCACAATGAAAATCTCTTGTGGGAAAAATGCCCTTATCTTGTCGACTTGTGTGAGTGTTCATTGCCAGCATCCCCAGTGAAATCACTTGTGGGAAAATGCTTCCACCTATTGGACAAGAGTGAAAATGCATCGCCAGAAGCCCCAGTGAAGTTACATGGTGGAAAATAGCTGCCACTTGTTCTCCAAGGAGGAGCATGCAGTGCCAGGATCCTCAATAATATCATTTGGTGGGAAAATACTGCACCTGGTGTTTGAGTGTCAGAAGGAATTGCCAGCAGCCTTAAAACAATCATTTGTATATAAGAAACCAGTCACCTTTCTACAAATGTGAAAATGCAGTTACAGCATCTCCAATAAGATCACTTGTGGAGAAAATGCTGTCACCTGGTATTCGAGCAAGGGAATGCATTGCCAGCGTTCTCAGGAAAATCCCTTGGTAAACAAAAGTGGCCACCTTGTGGACAGATGTGGGAATGCATTGCCAGCACAACCAAAGTAATCGTTTGGTGGAAAATGTGGCCTCTTGTTTGAGAGACTGAAGAATGCATTGCCCGCATCCGCAATAAAATCATTTTGTGGAAAAGTACTTCTACGAAGTACGTTGGACGAACGTGCTTCCAGCATTCCCCAAACGATACTTTGTGGTGAAAGTGTTGCCAGCTATTGAACAAAAGTGAAAGTGCCATGCCACTATTCCCAATAGAATCATTTTTGGGAAAGTAGGTTCAATGGCTGTTAAAACGTGAGAATGCCTTGTCAACATCCACAAAATAATCACATTTGTGGAAAATGTAGCCAAGTCTTTTTCAAACTTGAGACTGAATTTTCAACACCCCCAATAATATAATTTGGTAGTAAAAATGCTTCCACAAACGTGTTAAGACAAACGTGGGAAAGCATTGCCAGCATCTCAAACAGAATCGTTGGTGGAAAAATGCTGCCATCTCATGTTTCAGCGCCAAAATGCATTGCCAGTTTCCCCAAAATGGGACAGTGGAGGGAAAATGCAGACAGCTGTAGAAAAAAACGTGGGAATGCCTTGCCAGCATCCTCAGTAAAAGTACTTTGTGGGGAAATTCTGCCACCTGGTGGAAAAGCGTGAGAATGCACTTCCAGAACATTCCTGATATTCACTAGTGGAATATTGACGCCAACTGATAAATATAGAACCATTGAAAGCATCTCCAAGGAAATCGTGCGGTAAAATAATTCTGCTGCCTGCTTGACACACATTAGCTTCCATTGTCAGCATAGCCAATAAAATCTCGTGGTGTCAAAATGCCACCACCTGGTGGACAAACGAGAAAATGCATCTTCTGCATCTCCACAAGCATCCCAAATATGATCCTCAGTTGGAACAATACTGCCACCTGGTGGGTAAACGTGAGAATGCATCCACGAGTTCACCAATGGATTCATCCTGTTGAAAATGTTTCCACCTGTTGAATGGAATTGTGAATGCTTTTCCAGCATCCCCAATAAAATTACTCGTGAAATCATGCCGACACCTGGTGGAAAAGTGTGAGAATGCATTGCCAGCATCCCCAGAACAATCGTTGGTAAGAAACTTTCTGCCGCCTCTGGACAAAAGTAAGAATTCAGAGTGAGCATCTGCAATAATACCATTTGAGGAGAAAATGCTGCCACGTGGTGTTTCAGCATGAGAATGCAAAGGCTGAGGCTGCTCTGGAACCACTTGCCTCTATTGATCATCACAACCACCATATATTTCCTTAAGTGTCTCCTTATTCCTCCACAGGTCATCCTGAAAACACTGCCCGTTATAAACGGGTTGTGGCGGCACATGTTGAACACAGGGCTGGTGGAAACTTAAGAGATCCCACTGGCGGCAGTGACCCATTTTACAGATTGGGGATTATTCAGTATTCTTTAGTAATAGTCAGAGGAGACAATAGGAGGTTTGTTGTGTTCAGGGGGCCTCCCACACTGTGAGATAAATAGGAGGGACTGTCCATTTTACTTCATAGAAGAGTCATGCACATGAGAAGCTTTCTCAGCGAAATATGTGTTTTCAAGCAAACATTGTTTCCCTGCACAGGAAATAGATGCAGAATGTCCCTGTGGGAAAGCATTGAGATGCGGAGACATCCAGAGCATGGCATGTAGTTAGAAAGATAAATTAAGAGCAAGTACCGTGTCTGTCTGTCTGTCTGTCTGTCTGTCTGTCTGTCTGTTGTTTGTGTGTTGGTTTGAGCCTTACGATTGGCTGCCTTGGAATGATCGACCAGTCCCTGGGAGGGCTGGGCCTTACAGTTGCAGAAGTGGGTAAGTTATGCTTTGGCAGAGGAAATGTATCATGAGTTTCTACAAGGGCCAGACAGGGTGGAGCAGGGAGAGGAGAAGGAATTGATTGAGGAGGAATTAATTGGCAGGGAGCAGTTTGTCCTGGGTGAGAGGACGCCATAAAAGTCATGAAGGTAGTGGTTGATGTTGAGCCTCAGGCACAGATAGAAACAAAACATCCACAAGAAGAGCCAGTCGAGCAGGAGCACGAAGAGGATTGGCTCAGTGGGAAGTGCACCTGGTCCCCACTGGATGTGCTCCGGGCACTTAAGTTAGGAATGTAGCCCGTGAACTTACAAGTGAGCAGATCCTTCTGCTGGCTCAAGCCCAGTACCTGGCAGCGGCGGCAGCCCTGTTTAGAACTGAAAAGCACAAACGTTCAGTGCATTGCCAGATGCTGAGTCAATAGTGTATCCTTGACTCTACAGAAGGGAACGCAATATGCCTGCCCTAGTGCATGAGAAATGTATTAGTGGGGATCGGTAGCTCAGAATCAAATAGACACATTGGAGTGAAGCTCAGGATAGTGAGAACAGTGTGATCCAAAATCTCAGAGACACCCTTTTATCTCACCAGTACCACAAAAACTCTCCCTGGGCTTCAGGAGCGCCGTCCCAGATCAGACTCATGCGCAGAACAAGGGCCATTGCCTCCACACTGCTCTGTGTCACTCAGGTTCTTCTTGGGGTAATGCTGCACTCGAGGGGGGCTGCGTGTCCAAGTCCTCTGTATATCCAAGTCAGTGAGAGGCAGGAATGAGTGATGTCCACAAATAAAGGTATCCTGTTAAGCACTCAGCAGGCAAGTATGTAGGCGAGGTCAAAGGCTGTCAGGAAAACAGTGTGCCCGTGTGTGTATAAACACATGGAGCCCACAAGAACCACTGTGCTCTCTTTTTGCATCTTATGGTGAAGGAGCTGGGCTAGGGGTTAGAGAGGTGGGAGCAATCCAAGCTGCTTTAAGGATCTGCTCCTTTTTGTAGCTGTTTCATGTTCAGCTTGCAGCGTGCAGGCGTTTTGACCTGCTGCAATTTGTCAACAATCTGGAATTGTCAGCCATTATCAGTGACCAAGATGAAACCATGCTCAGCCACATGATCAATCTGAAGGTCAGGCTGTGCAGACCACGGCTGGGGAGGTAGAGAGCTTGTGAAAAAATCCTATCCCTGCAGGAAGGAATAGGCGGGAGTTCTGGAATAAGTTATCACCCTAAACCGGATCCACTATCCTTTTGCAGGTGAAGGAAGCCTGGCATGGCAGCAATCGCTGCAAGACTGTGCTGCTCTTTCACAAAAACCCCTACATCCACGATACTGTGATTGTGAAGGATCCTCTCATAACCATCACAGGAGAGAGGAGGCTCCCTGCATGGCCTGCGGCAAGAAGTGTGTCCAAGTTGGAAGGTGACAGGTTCCTCTCCACACACTCCTCAAGCTGCAGGATACAGGGTGACCCATTCCACTCACATTCAGTGGTACCTGCAGTATGAACGACAGGCCTACAACTGCAGGCAGAACAGCAGCATTCACTTCTTCAACTTCGTCTCTGATCACCATGTTTCGGGATCTGACAGGATTGCTTAGGTGGGTCCTTGCAGGAAATGCCATTAGAGAGCTTGGTGTGATCCCCTGCTTTTTGGGTTTGTGGTTTAGACGCCTGCCCTCTCCTGTGGAGCCCATTTTTCCTTTCCAGATCAACAGTGAGAACTATGAGTGTATGTTGGCATCAGGAGAGGGGACATAGATGATAACAGGTGAGCAGAGACCAACTCTTCACTTGCCTCTGGATTGCCAGGTAGCTGGGACATTGTTTTCTCACATGAACACACTGAAGCTGGGAGAAATACAGCCTGTGACATCATCACGGTATGAGGATGAGGCTGGAAGTTCTGAGCACCGCAGTGCCAATCATGTTCACTTGGGGGAGGCTGAAGGATGATGAGGTCATGTCTGTTTCCTCTGTCACTCAGAATGAAAGTAGATTCTTTGGCCTATTTCTCTGATCTCACACCTCAGGTCACCAACACCACCCTCAGGCCTGCCTACAATGCATTAAGGAGAAGTTCTGTGATGTGCTTCCTAGAACCCCCTCCACAATTTTCCAGTATCCTCCTTCATGAAAATGCTGAGGCTGCTGTGCCACCACATCCCTCTATTGATCATCACAACCACCATGTATTTACTGAATTGTATCGCTGGCCTTCCTGGGTACACTGCCCATCACAACCAAGTTGTGGTGGGAACTGTTGAATGCATGGCTGGAGAAAACGGAAGAGATTCCAACTTTGTCAGGTTTGGGCTTGACATGATTTTTAAATACTTTTTGATTATCCTCAGAGGAGATGATACCAGATTTGCTGTGTTAACTGCACGTATTTAACGTGTGAGAACTATAGGAGGGACCTTCCAATATAAGTAGTGCACGTGAGAAGCTTTTTCAGATTAAAAGGTGTTTCAAGCAAAGATTCTTTTCCTGCGTAGAAATTAGGTGCAGAATGTCCCTGTGGAAAGGCATTCAGCCATGGATATATGCAGCACATGGAATAAATGGCAAGATAAAGCGAGAGCATCTAATGTGCCTGTTTATGTATTGTTTGCCTTGACAATGGACTCTCTGAATTACCCGCCCCGTGAATGCATGGCCTTTACAATTGCAGAAGTGGCTAAGTTGTGTTTTCTGATGGTATCAGAAGCCAAAATTCTTTCTGTGTGGTAGAGACTGTGGTGGATTAAGAAATCAGTGAAAGTCCAATAGAGTTTACCATTTTCCCTTGGGTGATAAGGGAGTTCAAGGAAAGGCCTTGTGTGCAAGGGTCGGAATTTGCAGTGATAAGTTATAAAGGATGATGCGTTTGCCATACCCTCGCTTTAGGGAGACAGCAGGGAACCAGGCCGGGGTTTTACGTTCATTTCACAGTTAAACCAAATTCCCTTTGTAGAAGTATGTGCAAACTGTATTTTTCTGTTAGAAGCCGCCTTTTGGCACGTGCGGACATAACTGCATGCTGTGACTGTTCAAGAATGAGAATCCATTTCCAGCATCACGAAAGAAATGACATTTTGAGGTAAATGCAAACAACTCTTGGGCATACCTGAGCATGCCTACCGTGCATGCCCAATGAAATCATTTGGTGGAAAAGTGCTGCCACCTGGTGGAGAAACGAGGGAATGCAGTGGTACCATCCCGAATGAAATGACATGTGAAGTCATGCTGCCATCTCGTGGACAAGTGTGGATATGCATTGCCAGCCTGCTCAGTAACTTTATTTGTAAAAAAAAGCTGCCATGTTTTGACAAGCATGAGAATGAATTGCCAACATCCCCAATAACATGATTTGAAACGAAAAGCTGCCATCTATTGGATAAGCGTGAGAATGCCTTTCCAGCATTCCCGACAATGTTATTTAGGAGAAAAATGCTGCGACCTGGAAGGATATGACAGGATACTGAGGTTGGGCCTCGGTGGCAATGCAGAAGGAGAGCTTTGGGTTCCCCTACCTCTTGGGTTCGTAAAGTGAGATCCCTGGCTTCTTCTGACTAGTCCTGTTTGCCCTACTAGAACATCAGTAATAGAAGTGTGGTCTAATCATCTCAAGTACTGTGCGAGGAGCTTGGCCCCAGGAGAGTGAAGGTAGAGGAGTACAGGTGAGGGGGACTGTTCCTGGACACTCGCCCCTAGTTTGCTAGGTAGCTGGGTCATTGCTTTCTCTCATGGACGCCCTGATACTGGGAGGAGTAGAGCCTGTTATGTCAGGTCCTCAGAGAATCAGGTTGAGAAAGGAAGTATGTAGCACTGCAGTGGGAATTATATTCAGACAGGGACACCTGATGTAAAATGAGGAAGTGTGCATGTGCAAAATCATTCAGCATCAAAGCAGATTCATTGACCCACTCCTCTGAACTCTCGCTCCAGGCCACCTCCCTCACCCTTAGGCCCGTCTACTATTCCTTAAATGGAGGCTCCCATGATGTCCTTCCTCTGACCCTTCCCACACTTGTCCAGGAGTCTTTTCATACAAAGGCTGAGGCTGCTGTGCCACCACTTCCTTTTATGGATCATTGCAACCATCAAATATTTCCTTAGGTGTGTCCAAATTCCTAACTGGGTGATCCTGAGGTCATTGCTCATTAAAAAGGTGGTGTGGTGTGATGCATCCAACACAAGGCAGCAGGAAATTTAAGAGATCCTAATTTCAGCAATGACCGACTCTTCATGTTAGGGCCACCAATAATTATACTATACTCTTTAGGAATTTTGCTAGGAGATGATAGTCAATTATTGTGTTAGGGTATCTCCCACAGTGTGAGTTAAATAGGAGGGACCATCCATTTTCCTTCAAATAGAGAAGTGCACATAAGAAGGTTTTGACATGAGTATGTGTTTTCAAGCAGACATTATGTTCCTGCACAGGACAATGGAGCAGAATGTCTGTGTGACCAGGTATTCAGTCACAGAGAGATCGGGAGCATGGTATGAAATGGAAAGTTAAAGCAGGAGCATCAGCTCTGTTTGTCTGTTTGTCGTGTGTTCTTGGAACACATAAATCAAGAGCATCAATAGCGTCTGTCTCTGTGGTGTTTGTCCCTAGTTTGGGGCATTACAACTGGCTGCCTGTGAATGACCATTGCCTGTGAGGGCTGGGCCTGTGCAGTGGCAGTGGCGGTTAAGTTGTTATGCTTTAGGACAGTATGAGAAGACAGAATTCTTTCTGTGTGCTGGAGGCTGGGGAGGAGGGAGAACTAAGAGTAAGTCCATTGAAGTGGGTGATACTAATGGACCCAGGGACATAAGGTAGCTCAAGGAAAGGGATTTGGGAGCAAGGGCCTGAATGTCCACTGCGAGCTCCGAAAGGATGATGGATTTCCAGGTTCCTTTCTGTCGGAGGTCAGCTCACACATTGACAGCAGGCAACGCGGTGGGAGGCTTCCCAGTGCATTTCACACTTGAAGCAGAAGCCCTCCCTAGAAGTATGAGAGCACTGTATTTGCTGCGAGAATCATCCTCTGAGCCCAGGATTCAGAACCACACTTAGCCAGTGGGAGTATAAATTGCATGTAGGAGTTGTGGGGAAGAGAGCAAAGGCATGTGAGCAGTCAGTCTGGATATTAGGTTCACTTGGGGTCGAATCCCCAGCTGGAAGGGTAAATGACCAGAGGGACAATAAGATGCAGAGTGTTCTATAGCCCTCACACACAACACACACAGAGGCACAGGCATGTACGTGAAGTTGTGTTGGGCAATCTCTGGACCATGGTGTCCACAGCCAGTACATCTTGTGCATTTTTGACGGTATTACATTTCCTCACATAACAATGGCCTCGTGTGAATATGATTGTTTATTTACTTTGTTCCTTCAGACCGAGCCTTTCTCCTGCAATGAAGAAACTCTTAGGCAGCATCAAGTCATTCTTTCTACGGGTCACTGAAACCCAATGGGTAGATGGAAGAAAGAGTCAGAATGAGGAAAAGACAGAAAGAGCAAGAGTAATGGAAACAAAAACAAGAGAACTGATGTAAAAGGAGTCAGATTGAGACCGTATCTTGGCCGAAGTTATCCTGATCACCCAACTCTACCAGAATGTAGGCTACAGTCCTCTCCAGCCACAGTTCTTCCCTTTGCCTGTCACTTCAGCCTCAGATATCCCACAGACTGGGCAGCCTGTAATGTCCCGGGCATTTCTCCCTGTGGATATTACTAGGGGTCACTGTGGATCTGTGGGAAAGCGGTAGAGAAAATGGATTCTGAAGTGGGAAACGTGAGTAGCCGTAAGCAAGAGCCCCCCAGACACCAAACCCTGGGAAAGCTGCAAATGCTCGGGTAACATAGAGCTTCCTCAGGAATGTTTCACCACAGTTCTGAGGCCCATACACTGAGGCTGACAGTGAGGGGCGGGGCTGAGTAGCGTGATGCCCTCTGTCCAGTCACAGTTTGGAAGAGCTGTTTTAGTAGCCCAAAATGGTGTGGGCATGCCCAAGTCCTCCATCAGAGGCAGGAACATGTGACGTGCGTGAATCAGGGTATCCTGTGAAGCCGTGTGCAGGCAAGGGTGTGGGGATATCAAAGCCTGTGAGGAATCAGTGTGACCGCATGGGTGCAGGCACCTGTAACCCCAGGAACCTCTGTGTTCCTCTGTGCCTCTTATGCAGAAGGAATGGGGCCAGAAGATAGGTGGTTCAGGCCAAGCCAGGCTGTTTTGTAGATCTCCATGTTTTAGTTCTTTCATAGCCACACGATCAATGTGAAGGTGATGTTGCAGGTACTGGTGCTGGAAAGGGAGGGGCCTTGAGAATATAACCTGTCCATGTAAGCAGGGACACTTGGGTGTCCAGGAGTGAGATGTCCCTAACCCCCACCCACATTCCTTCTGCAGGTGGAGGGAGCCAGACATGCCAGGGATGATGGCAAGGTTAACTGTCCTTTTGTAGCAAATCATACTAATGCAGTACTGCCACTGTGAAGGAGTATCTCATTACCATCACAGGCGGGAGCAGGCTCTCTCTATGGGCAGCAGCAGGAAGTGCATAGAACTTGAAAGGTGATGTGCCCTTCTCCACACACTCCTCATGCTGCAGGATACAGTGCATCCTATGCCTCTTGCATTCAGTGGTGCCAGCATTATGAACGATGGGCCAACAGCTCCAGGTACCAGAACAGCAGCTTTAACTACTTCAACTAGTTCTCTGCCCACAGCGTGGCAGGGTCTGACAGGATTGCTGAGGTGGAGGCTTGCTTGCAATGCCCTAAGAGAGCTTGGTGTGTTCCCCTGCTTTTGGATTTTTAGTCAGATCCCTGCTGTCTCTGGACGATCACATTTTGCTCTGCCAGAAAATCAGTAAGGACTACTTGAGGATGTTGGAACCAGGAGAAGGCACTTAGAGGACATGTGAGGAGATGCCAGTGGGGCTCCCCCTTGGGTTGTCAGGTAGCTGGGACATTTTTCTCTCACATGAACACCCTGAGGCTCGGAAGGATAGCCTATGACGCCAGGCCACTGCGGCATTGGGAAGAGACAGAAAGTCTGAAGAACTGCAGTGTGGCATCATGTTCAGGCAGGAAGCTGAAGGAAGATGCAGGAGTGTGCATGTCTACCGTCACTCAGAATCAAAGCAGATTCATGTACCCATTCCTGTGAGCTATTGTAAATTGTGCTGCTCTGAAGAGGGTTTTATATATTCTTCCTGATCGATGTTCCTGGTTTCGTAGGACATATTCCAAGCAGTGGGGCCACTGGGTTCAATGGCAGTTCTGTATTTCAATTTTTGAGAAAACCTCCTATGTCATAATGTTTTCCATACAGGCTGCATGAGTCTGCATTCCCACCAGCAGTATACTAGGGTGAGCTTTTCTGCACACCCTCACAGGCACTTTCTGTTTATTGACTTATTGAAAACATAGCCATTCTGGAAGACCTCAGGTGATACCCCATTATTGTTTTAATTTTCATCTCTCTGGTGATTAGTGACACTGAGCAGTTTTCATATGTCTCTTGGACATGTTTATGCGCTCTTTGGAGAAGTGTCTACTTAGGTCTTTGCTCGTTTTTTAATTGGATCGTTTGTCTTCCTCTTGTGAAGGTGTGTTTCTTAAAATATTAGGGGTAGTAACCCTTTATCAGATGTATCATCGGCAAATATGTTCTCCCATATAATGAGTTCCCTTTGCATTTTGTTGATGGTATCTTTGTGCAGAATCTTTTTATTTTGCTGTAGTCCCATTTGTTTATTTTCTCCTTTGCTTCCATTGCCCTAGGCAGTGTATTGGTGAGCATATTGCAATGAGAGATGTCTGAGATCATGCTGCCTCCATTTCCTTCTAGGATTTTTAATGGTTTCATGTTTTACCTTTAAGTTTTTTATCCAGTTGGAGTTGATCCTTGTGTGCGGTGCAAGATAGTGGTCTAGTTGCATTATTTTGAAAGTTCCTGTCCAATTTTCCCAACACCATTTATTGAAGAGACTTCCTTTACTCCACTGTATGCTCTGCCTCCTTTGTAAAATCTCAATTGAGTGTAATGAGTTGGGTCAATTCCTGGGTTCTCTGTTCAGTTCCATTTATGTCATTAAGTCTGTTCTTCTGCCAGTTCCATTCTGTTTCGATTAAAATGGCTTTACTATATCTTGATATGTATTATTTTGATTCCTTCCACTTTTTTCTTCCTCCCAAAATTGCTGCAGCGATTTGGGGTCCTGTCCTTTTTGTGTCCTTTAAATTTTTGCACTACTTCTTCTAGGTCTGTGATATCGGACATTGGTATTTTATGAATAGTTTGAATCTATAGATTGCTTTGGGGAGTACGGACATCTGAATGAGGTTGATTCTAGCAATCCATTAGCATGGTATATTCTTACACTTGTTTATATCTTCCTCTATCTCTTTTTTGAACATATTTGTTTTGCAAGTACACGTCTTTCACCCCTTTGGTTAAGTTAATTCCTAAGTATCTTAATTTTATTGTTGCACGTTAAATGTGTTTTTGTTTGTTTGTTTGTTTGTTTTAGTTTCTCTTTCTGAGAGATCATGAATGTTGTTTAAAAATGCCATTTACTTCTGGGCATTAATTTTCCATCCTGCTGCATAGCTGGGTTCCTTTATTATTAAATCTAGAAGTCTTTTGGTGACCTCTTTAGTGTTCTCAGCATACAATATCAGGTCATCTGCAAACAGTGACAGTTTTATTTCTCCTTTCCAATTTGGATGCCTTTTATGTTTTCTCCTTGTCTGATCGCTGTGGCAAGGACTTCCAACACTCTGTTGAATAAAAGATGGTGAAAGTGGACGTCCCTGTCTTGTTCCTCTTATTAGGGGATATGTTTTAGTTTTTGCCCATTGAGTATGAAGTTGACTGAAGGTTTGTCCTATAAGGACTTTAATGTGTTTAGGCATGATCCCTCTATTCCCACTGTGCTGAGAGTTTTTCTCAAAAATGGGCGCTGGGTTTTGTTGCTCTTTCTGCACATACTGAGATGATCATGAGATTTTTGTTTGTCAAATGGTTCCTGTGAGGCATCACATTTATAGATTTGTGAATACTGTACCAAACCTGCATCCCTGGAATAAACCCCACTTGGTCATGGGGTGTGATCTGTTTAACATATTGCTTGATCCAATTTGCTAATATTTGTTTGAAGATTTTAGCATCTTTGTTTATCACGGATATTGGCCTGTAATTCTTTCTTTGCAAGGTCTTTACCTGGATTTGTAGTTGGGATTATTCAGGCTGCCTAAAAAGAGCTTGGGAGTGTTTGTTCCTCTCGGACTTTTTGGAACAATTTGAATTATTTTTTGAATGTTTGATAAAACTCCCCTCTGAAACTGTCTGGGCCTGGCGCTTTTTTTCTTGGGCATTTTTAAAAAAATCATTGTTCCAATTTCACCAGTTTTTATCAACGTGTTCAGCATGCCTGATTCTTCCTCACTGAGTATTGGAAGGTTGTGTATTTCCAGAAATTTGTCTATTTCATCCAGGTTGTTGGCATATAGTTGTTCAGGGTATTTGCTTACAACCCTTTGTATTTCAGTGGTATCAGTTGTTACTTCACTTCTTTTGTTCCTCAATTTATTTATTTTTGACCTCTGTCTTTGGTTTTTGGTGAGTTGGGTTAAAAGTTCATCACACTGATTGTCTATTCAAAGACAAGCTCTTGGTTGCATTGACCTTTTTTAATTTTTTAGTCTCTACGTTATTTATTTAGGCTCTGGTTCTTTATTATTTTCTTCCTTTTACTTCCTCTGGGCCTTTTCGTGGTTTCTGTTCTCTTTCTAAATCTTTCAGTTGTAGTGTTAGATAGTTTAGTAGAAATTTTTCTGGTTCTCATTGCTATAAAAGCTTTTAACAAAAAAAGTTCGTATACGCTACTCTATTTGGACCCTGATCTAAAAGTGTTTCCTCCCTGCTACATACAAACTGTTGCAAAATTAATGCCAGTAATATAATAGTGGCAAATCACCAATGAAAACATGAGTAAAACTAAAGAAATCATTTTAAAACCTCTACCAATTTCAAGTTAAATATACCTACAAACTTCATATTTAAAAAGGCATATCTACCCTGGGCAGCGGGGCTCAGTGGTATAGTGTCGGCCTGCACACTGAAGGGTCTCAGGTTTGATTCCCAGTTGAGGGCACATACCTAGGTTGTAGATTCATTCCTCATCCCAGGTGTGCAGCGAATTAGAAAAGCAACCAATGTCTGTGTCTCTAACACTGAGGCATATCTCTCTCTCTCTACCCCTTCTTCCATGCCACTCTCTCTGGAAGTCAATGAAAACAATATCCTCTAGTGAGGGTTAACAACAACGACAATAGCAATAGCATAGCCATGGAGATGGGAAAGACATCAGTGTAAATGAGGAAATAGTCCAGAGTAGAATTGGGTATACTCTTTAAATGGGATGAGGCTTTCTTTTATGTTGACATTAAGGTTTCAGAAGTGAAAAGATGACGGTTGTGTTACAGGGGATACAGGCAGAAGGCCTCAGCTCTTGTCATCTTGAAGGAAAGATTTCAATCAAGAGAAAAAAATGAAGAAAAAAACCCAAAGCTTTAATGGCTGTAATAAAAATGTACTTAGGCTGGTGAACCAAGGCAGGTGCATAGATGAAGTAACAGGATAGCCTAGGCTGGGCTGCCTTTGCTCACTGGGAAGTCAGAGAAAAGGGGGCCTTGGACACATTTCCAAGACCTTTCAGACAGTTTCAGAAGACAAGCCTGGGATGAGCTGCCACTGCCCATTGCTCCCCTGGTTGAAAGCACCATGGGGCCCCCGCAGAAGGAAGGAGGAAACTGGCGCTGTCACGCTTTCCTGTGGTGTAGGGGAGCTCACACTTGGTCCTTTGTCCTGAGCATATTTATCTCCCTTGCAGGTGGAAAATCTTATGGGAGGCTTAAGGGGAGTTCTCAAGAGAATATTCATCAGCTTTCCAGGGGTGCCCTTTCAGGGTGCTGGTCGCCACTGATTAGTCCATGCCAGGAAGGGCCTCATTTGTCAATGTGTCTGGTCCTGAGTCCACTCCAATGCCACTTGTCTTGTCTTAATGCTTTTATGGGCCTGGAGCTGAAATACAACTGAGACTTAAAAGGTATCTTTAGGGAGGAATGCTTAGGGGGTCTCCACCGCATGACCCATGACATGCTCTGGGAGAATAGATTACCTGGGGACAAAGTTCTTGTTTTCCCAGTCTTTGTCCCTTGTAGGCCTCTGGGGGTTCCTGTCCAGGTGGTTTCCTGTGCCCTAGTCTCTGCACCTGGGTTTCTGCATCTTTCCCATCTAATACAAACTATTTATTCTCCAGTGCCTTTGGCTTAGGGAAGATAGGCTTAACTCAAACTGCTGTCTAAAAATCTATCTCAGTTTCCCTTTCAACTTGTCCTGGAATTTTTCTAGCTTCTTGTTATGCTGTAACAGTTCTACATTATTCCAATTTTAAAACCACTGGAGCGTATAGTTTAAAATGTTTAGTTTTAGATGACGTATATTCTACATCAATTTCTGAAGGGGCATAAATCTGCTATCAGAGATTAAAATAAAACACAGAATTCAGAATGTAAAGTCATTTTTATATCTTATGTAAGTAAGAAAACAAAAACAACAACCCAATATTAAAAAGGGAAGAGGACCTGAACATTTCGAGGAGATGCAGAAGAAAGAAAATAGTGAAGATCAGAACAGAAATGAACGACACAGAGACCAAAAACACAGTACAAAATATCAATGAAAGTAAGAACTAGTTTTCTGACAGAAATAAGATCGATGAGTCTTTAGCCAGACGCACCAAAAAACAAACGGTGAGGACCCAAGAAAACAAAATCAGATGTGAAAGAGGCGATATAACAACTGACATGACAGAAACAGAAAGAATACTAAGAAAACACTATGCACAACAATAAAGTGGGGAAGCTGCGTAAAATGGACACATTCCTCAAAACTACAATCTGCTAAAACTCAATCGGAAAGAATCAGAAAACCTGGAGGGCCAGTAAAAATGGATGCAATTGAAGAAGTAATAAGAAAAAAACTTCCAGCAAACAAGTGTCTGGGGCCAGATGGATTTACATGCGAGCTTACCTAAACATTTAAAGAAGAATTAAAACCCACTCTCCTCAAAATATTTTAGAAAATTCCAGAGGAGGGAGATATTTTTATGAGACCAGTATTATAATAATCCCAAAACCAGATGAAGATCCTGCAAATAAAGAATTTCACAGACCAACGTCCCTCATGAACATAGGTGCCAAAATCCTCAGAAAATATATTACCAAATTTTATCCAGCAATACATTAAATAAGATCATACACCATGACCAAGTGTGATTTATTCTGGAGACGCAGCGCTGGTATAATATTCGCAAATCAAGAAATGTGAGAGCTAAACAAAATGAAGGACAAAAATCTTATGATCATATCAATAGATACAGAGAAAATATTCTAGAAAATCCAGCACCCATTTTGGAAAAAACTGGGAGCAAAGTGGAAATAGAGGGAATATATCTCAACATAATAAAGGCCATATACAACATACCTGGGGCCAAAATCATACTCAACGTGCAAAGGCTAAAACCATATCCCCTAAGAAGAGGAATAAGACACGGTTGCCCCTTTCACCACTACTGCTCAGCATACTACTGGAAGTCCTAGCCACAGCGAGCAGACAAAAAGAGAACATAAAAGGCATCCGTATCGGAAGAGAGAAGGTTAACTGTCATTACTTGCAGATGACATGATATTGTACATAAAAAACTAAAGAGTCCACCGAGTACTTGTGGATATAATTAATGAATTTGGCAAGGAAGCTGGAAGCAAAATTAACATCAACACATTGATGGCATTTTTTTTACACCGATTATGAACTCTTAGAAAAGACTATACCATTTACCATTGCAACTGAAAAAATAAGACACCTAGGAGTAAAGTCAAAGAAGGATGTAAAAGACTTGTATTCAGAAACAGGACATTGAAAAAAGAAATAGAGGAAGATACAAAGGAGTGAAAGAATTATAGACTGAAAGAATTAACATTATCAAAATATCCATGCTACCCAAAACAATCTATAAATTCAACACAATTGTCATCAATCCCAACAGTGTGTTTCACAGAGCTGGAAAAAATGTTTCGAAAATTTATAGGAAACCAAAAAAGACCCCGTGCACCCACAGTATTCTTGAGAAAGAACAGAGTTGTAGGATCACATTACTGAATATCCTGCTGTAGGGCAAAGCCACTGTGATCAGAACAACCTGCTTCTGGCACAGGAACAGGCACATAGATCAATGGAAAAGTACAGAATCCTGAAATTGACCCATGCCATCATGGTCAATTAATATTTGACCAAAGGGTCAAGAATAAGCCATACAGTAAAGACAGACACTTCAGGTCCGGATATGGGTTCTTGCTGTGCTCAGTGTGGTCTCACTGAGCCTACAGACAGGGGCTTGGGATGTGGTCACGTAGCGTGGAAAAGGCTCCTGGGCACCCCACTCGCTCCCCTTTGCTGTTGGGCTTCTGAAACATTTCTTCCAAACTGTGAGACTACAGCAGGCATCATCGTATTCAGCCCCGCCCCTCACTGTGAGCCTCAGTGTATGGGCCTTGTACCTGTAGAGAAACATTCCTGAGGAAGTCCTATTTTGCCTTAGCATCTTTAGGTTTCCTTTGGTTCGGTGTCTAGTGGGCTCTTTCCTAAGGCAACTCACGTTTCCCACTTCAGAATTCGTTTTCTTTAACACTTCCCACACATCCACAGGGACCCCTGGTAATATCCACAGGGAGAAATGCCCGGGCAGTAGAGGCTATTCCAGTATAAGGGATATCTGAGACTGAAGTGAGAGTCAAAGGGAAGAACTGTGGCTGGAGAGGACTGTAGCCTACATTCTGGTAGAGTTGGATCATCAGGATTATTACCGCCAAGATAAGGTCTCAGTCTGACTCCTTTTAGATTAGTAACTTTTTATTTGTTTCCATTGCTTTTGCTCTTTTGGTCGTTCTCTCATTCTGACTTTCTCTCATCCACTCCTTGGGTTTCAGTGACGAGTAGCAAGGATGACTTGATATTGCTTAAGGATTAGTTGGTTGCACAAGGGCTTGGTCTGAAGGAACAAAGTCAATAAACAATCATATTCACAGGAGGCCATGTCCATTTGAGGAAACGTAAAAAGTGTCAAAAACGGGCAAGGTGTACTGACTGTGGACATCATAGTCCAGAGATTGCCCAACACAAATTCATGTCCATGCCTTTGCCTCTGTGTGTGTGCATGTGTGTGTGTGTGCTTGTGTGTGCTTGTGTGTGAGGGCTGTGGCACACTCTCCTTCTTATTGTCCCTCTGCTCATTTACTCTTCCAGCAGGGGATTCTTGCCCAAATGAACCTAATACACTTCTGACTTCCCACTCGCCTTGACTCAATTCGCCACAGGTATCTGTGCACCTTATTCCACCCCTTGCTAAATGTCGCTTGGGATCTTCGGCCTCAGAGACTGATTCTCTCAGCAAAACACTGTGCAGTCATACTTCTAGAGAGGGACTTTGGTTCAACTGTGAAGTCTCCCACCTGGTTGCCTGTTCCTAATGTGTGACCGACTCCCTACAGGGAGGATACTTAGAAATCCATCATTTTTTAGGACCCAACACTGGACATTTATGCAAGTTTATTTGGTAGGCTCAGAAGGCATTCTTACATTTGTCCAGCCGATGGCCTATATGTTCACTCTGGTGATTATTTTGTAGATGCTGAAAATGCATTCTCAAGATTATCCATTAAGAGGCAGCACTGTTCCTAGAATGATTTTATTGGGAATAACGTCAAGGCAGTCTTACGCTTGCCCACATGGAAGCGGCATCTTTGACCCAAACAATTTTATTGGGGATCCTGGCATTTGCTTCCAACGTTCGAACATAATACGGAACTGAGCTCTCACAGGGATTTTACTGAGAAATCTGGCAATGCATTATCAAGATTTTCCGTTAGGCTCTGCTTCCTTGCAAGTCCATATTCTCCATCTCTAACTTATGTGCCTGGAGCACCTCCAGCGGGCACCAGGTGCACTGGTCGACAAATAGGAAAACGCACGGCGAGCATCCCCAACAAAATCATTAGCTAAAAAATGCTGCCAACGGATGCTTGAGAATGACAATTCATTGCCAGTATCCCGCAAATAATAAGTTTTTGGGAAAGTTTTGCCACCTATGAAAAAGATTACGAATGCAGTGCCAGCATGCCCAATAAAATCATACTGTGGAAAACCTGCCTTCTGGTTGACAAGTGCAAGAATGGCTGCGTAGCATCTCCCATAAAATTATTTGATTGAAAATGCTGTCCTCCGTGGACAATCGTGAGAATACATTGCCAGCATCCCCAGTAAGGTCATTTGTACGGAAATACTGCCAATTCTCAGATAAGTCTGAGAATGTATTGTCAGAATCACCACAAAACCTCTCTGTCGGCAAAATGCAAAAGGGTGAGAATGCGCTGATAGTATCCCCAATCCAATCATGTGGTTGAAAACTACTGCGACCTCATGTAGAGACCTGAGACTGCCTTGCAGGCATCCTCAATAAAATCATTTGGGGCGAAACGCTGCCACGCATCCCCGCAAAAAAACTTTCTCTGGGACAAATGCTGCCAAGTGTGGGACAAACGTGAGCATCCATTGCCAGCCCCTGTAAAATTATTTGGTTGAAAAAATGCTGCCCCTTTGAATAAAAGGTGATAATGTATTTCAGGCATCTCCCGTAAAAACGTTTGATGAGAAATTACCTGACATTGTTTACAAATGTGAGAGAGCATTCCCGGCATTCCCAAGAAAAGCATTTGTTTTAAAAATGCTGCCACCTTGTGGAGGTAAGTGGGAGAGCATTAAACGCATCCCCTTTGAAAAAAACTTGGTGGAAATATTCTGCCCCCTGGTGGACAAGGTGAAGCATGCATTGACTGCATCCCCAACAAAATCACTCTTTGAGAAAAAGGCCACCAGGTGCTAAAGGACTGTATGAATGATTTCCCAGAATCCCCAATGAAACCCCTACTGAGATCAAGGTGCCAACTGGTGGACAAGAGTGAGAACGCATGCTCTGGAATCACAATAAAGTGATTTGGGCCTAAAATTCTGATAGCCAATGTCCACGTGTGAGAATTCAAAACCAACATCCACACCCACACACACAATATCACTTTAGGGGAAAACTGCGGCGAATAGTTGGACAAACGTGAGAATGTACAGCCAGCAGCAATAAAGTCGCTTGGTGGAAAAATTCCGCAACTGGCTGAACAAACGTAAGAATGCATTCTCAGCTTACCAAACAAAATCACTTGTGATGTCAAGGTGCCGACGGGTGGACAAGCGGGAGAAACCATTGCCTTTATGTGCAATAATAACATTTGGTGGAAAAATGCGGGCTTGTTGTAAACAGGCTTCACAATGCATTGCCAGCAGCCCCAATAATATCAGTTGTTGGAAAAAGGCCGCCACATGTTTGACAAGTGTGAGAATGCGTTGCCCGCATCCTCATGAAAATCCCTTCTGAGATGATGCTGGCTGCCAAATGGCGGACACATTTGAAAATACATTGCCAAGATTCACAATGAAAATCTCTTGTGGGAAAAATGCCCTTATCTTGTCGACTTGTGTGAGTGTTCATTGCCAGCATCCCCAGTGAAATCACTTGTGGGAAAATGCTTCCACCTATTGGACAAGAGTGAAAATGCATCGCCAGAAGCCCCAGTGAAGTTACATGGTGGAAAATAGCTGCCACTTGTTCTCCAAGGAGGAGCATGCAGTGCCAGGATCCTCAATAATATCATTTGGTGGGAAAATACTGCACCTGGTGTTTGAGTGTCAGAAGGAATTGCCAGCAGCCTTAAAACAATCATTTGTAAATAAGAAACCAGTCACCTTTCTACAAATGTGAAAATGCAGTTACAGCATCTCCAATAAGATCACTTGTGGAGAAAATGCTGTCACCTGGTATTCGAGCAAGGGAATGCATTGCCAGCGTTCTCAGGAAAATCCCTTGGTAAACAAAAGTGGCCACCTTGTGGACAGATGTGGGAATGCATTGCCAGCACAACCAAAGTAATCGTTTGGTGGAAAATGTGGCCTCTTGTTTGAGAGACTGAAGAATGCATTGCCCGCATCCGCAATAAAATCATTTTGTGGAAAAGTACTTCTACGAAGTACGTTGGACGAACGTGCTTCCAGCATTCCCCAAACGATACTTTGTGGTGAAAGTGTTGCCAGCTATGGAACAAAAGTGAAAGTGCCATGCCACTATTCCCAATAGAATCATTTTTGGGAAAGTAGGTTCAATGGCTGTTAAAACATGAGAATGCCTTGTCAACATCCACAAAATAATCACATTTGTGGAAAATGTAGCCAAGTCTTTTTCAAACTTGAGACTGAATTTTCAACACCCCCAATAATATAATTTGGTAGTAAAAATGCTTCCACAAACGTGTTAAGACAAACGTGGGAAAGCATTGCCAGCATCTCAAACAGAATCGTTGGTGGAAAAATGCTGCCATCTCATGTTTCAGCGCCAAAATGCATTGCCAGTTTCCCCAAAATGGGACAGTGGAGGGAAAATGCAGACAGCTGTAGAAAACAACGTGGGAATGCCTTGCCAGCATCCTCAGTAAAAGTACTTTGTGGGGAAATTCTGCCACCTGGTGGAAAAGCGTGAGAATGCACTTCCAGAACATTCCTGATATTCACTAGTGGAATATTGACGCCAACTGATAAATATAGAACCATTGCAAGCATCTCCAGCGAAATCGTGCGGTAAAATAATTCTGCTGCCTGCTTGACACACATTAGCTTCCATTGTCAGCATAGCCAATAAAATCTCGTGGTGTCAAAATGCCACCACCTGGTGGACAAACGAGAAAATGCATCTTCTGCATCTCCACAAGCATCCCAACTATGATCCTCAGTTGGAACAATACTGCCACCTGGTGGGTAAACGTGAGAATGCATCCACGAGTTCACCAATGGATTCATCCTGTTGAAAATGTTTCCACCTGTTGAATGGAATTGTGAATGCTTTTCCAGCATCCCCAATAAAATTACTCGTGAAATCATGCCGACACCTGGTGGAAAAGTGTGAGAATGCATTGCCAGCATCCCCAGAACAATCGTTGGTAAGAAACTTTCTGCCGCCTCTGGACAAAAGTAAGAATTCAGAGTGAGCATCTGCAATAATACCATTTGAGGAGAAAATGCTGCCACGTGGTGTTTCAGCATGAGAATGCAAAGGCTGAGGCTGCTCTGGAACCACTTGCCTCTATTGATCATCACAACCACCATATATTTCCTTAAGTGTCTCCTTATTCCTCCACAGGTCATCCTGAAAACACTGCCCGTTATAAACGGGTTGTGGCGGCACATGTTGAACACAGGGCTGGTGGAAACTTAAGAGATCCCACTGGCGGCAGTGACCCATTTTACAGATTGGGGATTATTCAGTATTCTTTAGTAATAGTCAGAGGAGACAATAGGAGGTTTGTTGTGTTCAGGGGACCTCCCACACTGTGAGATAAATAGGAGGGACTGTCCATTTTACTTCATAGAAGAGTCATGCACATGAGAAGCTTTCTCAGCGAAATATGTGTTTTCAAGCAAACATTGTTTCCCTGCACAGGAAATAGATGCAGAATGTCCCTGTGGGAAAGCATTGAGATGCGGAGACATCCAGAGCATGGCATGTAGTTAGAAAGATAAATTAAGAGCAAGTACCGTGTCTGTCTGTCTGTCTGTCTGTCTGTCTGTTGTTTGTGTGTTGGTTTGAGCCTTACGATTGGCTGCCTTGGAATGATCGACCAGTCCCTGGGAGGGCTGGGCCTTACAGTTGCAGAAGTGGGTAAGTTATGCTTTGGCAGAGGAAATGTATCATGAGTTTCTACAAGGGCCAGACAGGGTGGAGCAGGGAGAGGAGAAGGAATTGATTGAGGAGGAATTAATTGGCAGGGAGCAGTTTGTCCTGGGTGAGAGGACGCCATAAAAGTCATGAAGGTAGTGGTTGATGTTGAGCCTCAGGCACAGATAGAAACAAAACATCCACAAGAAGAGCCAGTCGAGCAGGAGCACGAAGAGGATAGGCTGAGTGGGCAGTGCACCTGGTCCCCACTGGATGTGCTCCGGGCACTTAAGTTAGGAATGTAGCCCGTGAACTTACAAGTGAGCAGATCCTTCTGCTGGCTCAAGCCCAGTACCTGGCAGCGGCGGCAGCCCTGTTTAGAACTGAAAAGCACAAACGTTCAGTGCATTGCCAGATGCTGAGTCAATAGTGTATCCTTGACTCTACAGAAGGGAACGCAATATGCCTGCCCTAGTGCATGAGAAATGTATTAGTGGGGATCGGTAGCTCAGAATCAAATAGACACATTGGAGTGAAGCTCAGGATAGTGAGAACAGTGTGATCCAAAATCTCAGAGACACCCTTTTATCTCACCAGTACCACAAAAACTCTCCCTGGGCTTCAGGAGCGCCGTCCCAGATCAGACTCATGCGCAGAACAAGGGCCATTGCCTCCACACTGCTCTGTGTCACTCAGGTTCTTCTTGGGGTAATGCTGCACTCGAGGGGGGCTGCGTGTCCAAGTCCTCTGTATGTCCAAGTCAGTGAGAGGCAGGAATGAGTGATGTCCACAAATAAAGGTATCCTGTTAAGCACTCAGCAGGCAAGTATGTAGGCGAGGTCAAAGGCTGTCAGGAAAACAGTGTGCCTGTGTGTGTATAAACACATGGAGCCCACAAGAACCACTGTGCTCTCTTTTTGCATCTTATGGTGAAGGAGCTGGGCTAGGGGTTAGAGAGGTGGGAGCAATCCAAGCTGCTTTAAGGATCTGCTCCTTTTTGTAGCTGTTTCATGTTCAGCTTGCAGCGTGCAGGCGTTTTGACCTGCTGCAATTTGTCAACAATCTGGAATTGTCAGCCATTATCAGTGACCAAGATGAAACCATGCTCAGCCACATGATCAATCTGAAGGTCAGGCTGTGCAGACCACGGCTGGGGAGGTAGAGAGCTTGTGAAAAAATCCTATCCCTGCAGGAAGGAATAGGCGGGAGTTCTGGAATAAGTTATCACCCTAAACCGGATCCACTATCCTTTTGCAGGTGAAGGAAGCCTGGCATGGCAGCAATCGCTGCAAGACTGTGCTGCTCTTTCACAAAAACCCCTACATCCATGATACTGTGATTGTGAAGGATCCTCTCATAGCCATCACAGGAGAGAGGAGGCTCCCTGCATGGCCTGCGGCAAGAAGTGTGTCAAAGTTGGAAGGTGACAGGTTCCTCTCCACACACTCCTCAAGCTGCAGGATACAGGGTGACCCATTCCACTCACATTCAGTGGTACCTGCAGTATGAACGACAGGCCTACAACTGCAGGCAGAACAGCAGCATTCACTTCTTCAACTTCGTCTCTGATCACTATGTTTCGGGATCTGACAGGATTGCTTAGGTGGGTCCTTGCAGGAAATGCCATTAGAGAGCTTGGTGTGATCCCCTGCTTTTTGGGTTTGTGGTTTAGACGCCTGCCCTCTCCTGTGGAGCCCATTTTTCCTTTCCAGATCACCAGTGAGAACTATGAGTGGGTGTTGGCATCGGGAGAGGGGACATAGATGATAACAGGTGAGCAGAGACCAACTCTTCACTTGCCTCTGGATTGACAGGTAGCTGGGACATTGTTTTCTCACATGAACACACTGAAGCTGGGAGAAATACAGCCTGTGACATCATCACGGTATGAGGATGAGGCTGGAAGTTCTGAGCACCGCAGTGCCAATCATGTTCACTTGGGGGAGGCTGAAGGATGATGAGGTCATGTCTGTTTCCTCTGTCACTCAGAATGAAAGTAGATTCTTTGGCCTATTTCTCTGATCTCACACCTCAGGTCACCAACACCACCCTCAGGCCTGCCTACCATGCATTAAAGAGAAGTTCTGTGATGTGCTTCCTAGAACCCCCTCCACAATTTTCCAGTATCCTCCTTCATGAAAATGCTGAGGCTGCTGTGCCACCACATCCCTCTATTGATCATCACAACCACCATGTATTTACTGAATTGTATCGCTGGCCTTCCTGGGTACACTGCCCATCACAACCAAGTTGTGGTGGGAACTGTTGAATGCATGGCTGGAGAAAACGGAAGAGATTCCAACTTTGTCAGGTTTGGGCTTGACATGATTTTTAAATACTTTTTGATTATCCTCAGAGGAGATGATACCAGATTTGCTGTGTTAACTGCACGTATTTAACGTGTGAGAACTATAGGAGGGACCTTCCAATATAAGTAGTGCACGTGAGAAGCTTTTTCAGATTAAAAGGTGTTTCAAGCAAAGATTCTTTTCCTGCGTAGAAATTAGGTGCAGAATGTCCCTGTGGAAAGGCATTCAGCCATGGATATATGCAGCACATGGAATAAATGGCAAGATAAAGCGAGAGCATCTAATGTGCCTGTTTATGTATTGTTTGCCTTGACAATGGACTCTCTGAATTACCCGCCCCGTGAATGCATGGCCTTTACAATTGCAGAAGTGGCTAAGTTGTGTTTTCTGATGGTATCAGAAGCCAAAATTCTTTCTGTGTGGTAGAGACTGTGGTGGATTAAGAAATCAGTGAAAGTCCAATAGAGTTTACCATTTTCCCTTGGGTGATAAGGGAGTTCAAGGAAAGGCCTTGTGTGCAAGGGTCGGAATTTGCAGTGATAAGTTATAAAGGATGATGCGTTTGCCATACCCTCGCTTTAGGGAGACAGCAGGGAACCAGGCCGGGGTTTTACGTTCATTTCACAGTTAAACCAAATTCCCTTTGTAGAAGTATGTGCAAACTGTATTTTTCTGTTAGAAGCCGCCTTTTGGCACGTGCGGACATAACTGCATGCTGTGACTGTTCAAGAATGAGAATCCATTTCCAGCATCACGAAAGAAATGACATTTTGAGGTAAATGCAAACAACTCTTGGGCATACCTGAGCATGCCTACCGTGCATGCCCAATGAAATCATTTGGTGGAAAAGTGCTGCCACCTGGTGGAGAAACGAGGGAATGCAGTGGTACCATCCCGAATGAAATGACATGTGAAGTCATGCTGCCATCTCGTGGACAAGTGTGGATATGCATTGCCAGCCTGCTCAGTAACTTTATTTGTAAAAAAAAGCCGCCATGTTTTGACAAGCATGAGAATGAATTGCCAACATCCCCAATAACATGATTTGAAACGAAAAGCTGCCATCTATTGGATAAGCGTGAGAATGCCTTTCCAGCATTCCCGACAATGTTATTTAGGAGAAAAATGCTGCGACCTGGAAGGATATGACAGGATACTGAGGTTGGGCCTCGGTGGCAATGCAGAAGGAGAGCTTTGGGTTCCCCTACCTCTTGGGTTCGTAAAGTGAGATCCCTGGCTTCTTCTGACTAGTCCTGTTTGCCCTACTAGAACATCAGTAATAGAAGTGTGGTCTAATCATCTCAAGTACTGTGCGAGGAGCTTGGCCCCAGGAGAGTGAAGGTAGAGGAGTACAGGTGAGGGGGACTGTTCCTGGACACTCGCCCCTAGTTTGCTAGGTAGCTGGGTCATTGCTTTCTCTCATGGACGCCCTGATACTGGGAGGAGTAGAGCCTGTTATGTCAGGTCCTCAGAGAATCAGGTTGAGAAAGGAAGTATGTAGCACTGCAGTGGGAATTATATTCAGACAGGGACACCTGATGTAAAATGAGGAAGTGTGCATGTGCAAAATCATTCAGCATCAAAGCAGATTCATTGACCCACTCCTCTGAACTCTCGCTCCAGGCCACCTCCCTCACCCTTAGGCCCGTCTACTATTCCTTAAATGGAGGCTCCCATGATGTCCTTCCTCTGACCCTTCCCACACTTGTCCAGGAGTCTTTTCATACAAAGGCTGAGGCTGCTGTGCCACCACTTCCTTTTATGGATCATTGCAACCATCAAATATTTCCTTAGGTGTGTCCAAATTCCTAACTGGGTGATCCTGAGGTCATTGCTCATTAAAAAGGTGGTGTGGTGTGATGCATCCAACACAAGGCAGCAGGAAATTTAAGAGATCCTAATTTCAGCAATGACCGACTCTTCATGTTAGGGCCACCAGTAATTATACTATACTCTTTAGGAATTTTGCTAGGAGATGATAGTCAATTATTGTGTTAGGGTATCTCCCACAGTGTGAGTTAAATAGGAGGGACCATCCATTTTCCTTCAAATAGAGAAGTGCACATAAGAAGGTTTTGACATGAGTATGTGTTTTCAAGCAGACATTATGTTCCTGCACAGGACAATGGAGCAGAATGTCTGTGTGACCAGGTATTCAGTCACAGAGAGATCGGGAGCATGGTATGAAATGGAAAGTTAAAGCAGGAGCATCAGCTCTGTTTGTCTGTTTGTCGTGTGTTCTTGGAACACATAAATCAAGAGCATCAATAGCGTCTGTCTCTGTGGTGTTTGTCCCTAGTTTGGGGCATTACAACTGGCTGCCTGTGAATGACCATTGCCTGTGAGGGCTGGGCCTGTGCAGTGGCAGTGGCGGTTAAGTTGTTATGCTTTAGGACAGTATGAGAAGACAGAATTCTTTCTGTGTGCTGGAGGCTGGGGAGGAGGGAGAACTAAGAGTAAGTCCATTGAAGTGGGTGATACTAATGGACCCAGGGACATAAGGAAGCTCAAGGAAAGGGATTTGGGAGCAAGGGCCTGAATGTCCACTGCGAGCTCCGAAAGGATGATGGATTTCCAGGTTCCTTTCTGTCGGAGGTCAGCTCACACATTGACAGCAGGCAAAGCGGTGGGAGGCTTCCCAGTGCATTTCACACTTGAAGCAGAAGCCCTCCCTAGAAGTATGAGAGCACTGTATTTGCTGCGAGAATCATCCTCTGAGCCCAGGATTCAGAACCACACTTAGCCAGTGGGAGTATAAATTGCATGTAGGAGTTGTGGGGAAGAGAGCAAAGGCATGTGAGCAGTCAGTCTGGATATTAGGTTCACTTGTGGTCGAATCCCCAGCTGGAAGGGTAAATGACCAGAGGGACAATAAGATGCAGAGTGTTCTATAGCCCTCACACACAACACACACAGAGGCACAGGCATGTACGTGAAGTTGTGTTGGGCAATCTCTAGACCATGGTGTCCACAGCCAGTACATCTTGTGCATTTTTTACGGTATTACATTTCCTCACATAACAATGGCCTCGTGTGAATATGATTGTTTATTTACTTTGTTCCTTCAGACCGAGCCTTTCTCCTGCAATGAAGAAACACTTAGGCAGCATCAAGTCGTTCTTTCTACCGGTCACTGAAACCCAATGGGTAGATGGAAGAAAGAGTCAGAATGAGGAAAAGACAGAAAGAGCAAGAGTAATGGAAACAAAAACAAGAGAACTGATGTAAAAGGAGTCAGATTGAGACCGTATCTTGGCCGTAGTTATCCTGATCACCCAACTCTACCAGAATGTAGGCTACAGTCCTCTCCAGCCACAGTTCTTCCCTTTGCCTGTCACTTCAGCCTCAGATATCCCACAGACTGGGCAGCCTGTAATGTCCCGGGCATTTCTCCCTGTGGATATTACTAGGGGTCACTGTGGATCTGTGGGAAAGCGGTAGAGAAAATGGATTCTGAAGTGGGAAACGTGAGTAGCCGTAAGCAAGAGCCCCCCAGACACCAAACCCTGGGAAAGCTGCAAATGCTCGGGTAACATAGAGCTTCCTCAGGAATGTTTCACCACAGTTCTGAGGCCCATACACTGAGGCTGACAGTGAGGGGCGGGGCTGAGTAGCGTGATGCCCTCTGTCCAGTCACAGTTTGGAAGAGCTGTTTTAGTAGCCCAAAATGGTGTGGGCATGCCCAAGTCCTCCATCAGAGGCAGGAACGTGTGACGTGCGTGAATCAGGGTATCCTGTGAAGCCGTGTGCAGGCAAGGGTGTGGGGATATCAAAGCCTGTGAGGAATCAGTGTGACCGCATGGGTGCAGGCACCTGTAACCCCAGGAACCTCTGTGTTCCTCTGTGCCTCTTATGCAGAAGGAATGGGGCCAGAAGATAGGTGGTTCAGGCCAAGCCAGGCTGTTTTGTAGATCTCCATGTTTTAGTTCTTTCATAGCCACACGATCAATGTGAAGGTGATGTTGCAGGTACTGGTGCTGGAAAGGGAGGGGCCTTGAGAATATAACCTGTCCATGTAAGCAGGGACACTTGGGTGTCCAGGAGTGAGATGTCCCTAACCCCCACCCACATTCCTTCTGCAGGTGGAGGGAGCCAGACATGCCAGGGATGATGGCAAGGTTAACTGTCCTTTTGTAGCAAATCATACTAATGCAGTACTGCCACTGTGAAGGAGTATCTCATTACCATCACAGGCGGGAGCAGGCTCTCTCTATGGGCAGCAGCAGGAAGTGCATAGAACTTGAAAGGTGATGTGCCCTTCTCCACACACTCCTCATGCTGCAGGATACAGTGCATCCTATGCCTCTTGCATTCAGTGGTGCCAGCATTATGAACGATGGGCCAACAGCTCCAGGCACCAGAACAGCAGCCTTAACTACTTCAACTAGTTCTCTGCCCACAGCGTGGCAGGGTCTGACAGGATTGCTGAGGTGGAGGCTTGCTTGCAATGCCCTAAGAGAGCTTGGTGTGTTCCCCTGCTTTTGGATTTTTAGTCAGATCCCTGCCGTCTCTGGACGATCACTTTTTGCTCTGCCAGAAAATCAGTAAGGACTACTTGAGGATGTTGGAACCAGGAGAAGGCACTTAGAGGACATGTGAGGAGATGCCAGTGGGGCTCCCCCTTGGGTTGTCAGGTAGCTGGGACATTTTTCTCTCACATGAACACCCTGAGGCTCGGAAGGATAGCCTATGACGCCAGGCCACTGCGGCATTGGGAAGAGACAGAAAGTCTGAAGAACTGCAGTGTGGCATCATGTTCAGGCAGGAAGCTGAAGGAAGATGCAGGAGTGTGCATGTCTACCGTCACTCAGAATCAAAGCAGATTCATGTACCCATTCCTGTGAGCTATTGTAAATTGTGCTGCTCTGAACAGAGGGGTTTATATATTCTTCCTGATCGATGTTCCTGGTTTCGTAGGACATATTCCAAGCAGTGGGGCCACTGGGTTCAATGGCAGTTCTGTATTTCAATTTTTGAGAAAACCTCCTATGTCATAAGGTTTTCCATACAGGCTGCACGAGTCTGCATTCCCACCAGCAGTATACTAGGGTGAGCTTTTCTGCACACCCTCACAGGCACTTTCTGTTTATTGACTTATTGAAAACATAGCCATTCTGGAAGACCTCAGGTGATACCCCATTATTGTTTTAATTTTCATCTCTCTGGTGATTAGTGACACTGAGCAGTTTTCATATGTCTCTTGGACATGTTTATGCGCTCTTTGGAGAAGTGTCTACTTAGGTCTTTGCTCGTTTTTTAATTGGATCGTTTGTCTTCCTCTTGTGAAGGTGTGTTTCTTAAAATATTAGGGGTAGTAACCCTTTATCAGATGTATCATCGGCAAATATGTTCTCCCATATAATGAGTTCCCTTTGCATTTTGTTGATGGTATCTTTGTGCAGAATCTTTTTATTTTGCTGTAGTCCATTTGTTTATTTTCTCCTTTGCTTCCATTGCCCTAGGCAGTGTATTGGTAAGCATATTGCAATGAGAGATGTCTGAGATCATGCTGCCTCCATTTCCTTCTAGGATTTTTAATGGTTTCATGTTTTACCTTTAAGTTTTTTATCCAGTTGGAGTTGATCCTTGTGTGTGGTGCAAGATAGTGGTCTAGTTGCATTATTTTGAAAGTTCCTGTCCAATTTTCCCAACACCATTTATTGAAGAGACTTCCTTTACTCCACTGTATGCTCTGCCTCCTTTGTAAAATCTCAATTGAGTGTAATGAGTTGGGTCAATTCCTGGGTTCTCTGTTCAGTTCCATTTATGTCATTAAGTCTGTTCTTCTGCCAGTTCCATTCTGTTTCGATTAAAATGGCTTTACTATATCTTGATATGTATTATTTTGATTCCTTCCACTTTTTTCTTCCTCCCAAAATTGCTGCAGCGATTTGGGGTCCTGTCCTTTTTGTGTCCTTTAAATTTTTGCACTACTTCTTCTAGGTCTGTGATATCGGACATTGGTATTTTATGAATAGTTTGAATCTATAGATTGCTTTGGGGAGTACGGACATCTGAATGAGGTTGATTCTAGCAATCCATTAGCATGGTATATTCTTACACTTGTTTATATCTTCCTCTATCTCTTTTTTGAACATATTTGTTTTGCAAGTACACGTCTTTCACCCCTTTGGTTAAGTTAATTCCTAAGTATCTTAATTTTATTGTTGCACGTTAAATGTGTTTTTGTTTGTTTGTTTGTTTGTTTTAGTTTCTCTTTCTGAGAGATCATGAATGTTGTTTAAAAATGCCATTTACTTCTGGGCATTAATTTTCCATCCTGCTGCATAGCTGGGTTCATTTATTATTAAATCTAGAAGTCTTTTGGTGACCTCTTTAGTGTTCTCAGCATACAATATCAGGTCATCTGCAAACAGTGACAGTTTTATTTCTCCTTTCCAATTTGGATGCCTTTTATGTTTTCTCCTTGTCTGATCGCTGTGGCAAGGACTTCCAACACTCTGTTGAATAAAAGATGGTGAAAGTGTGCCGGGGCCAGCCGGCAGGCGAACGAGGACCTGATTGAGGGGGTGAGGATTAGAAAAGAAAGACTCATAGAAAAGGATGGGATCGGGAGGGCTACAGCCAAGGCAGAGCTGAGCTGAGCTGAGCCGGGCTGCGCCCCGAGTTTATTGATTACAAGCTTTTTATAGTGCACCCAGACCACCATACCCAAAACAGTGACCTTTTACCCAGTTCCTGCTCTGCACAAACATTCTTGTTTGTCTAGACACTCTGTCTCCAAGTCAAGGTCTTTGTGCAGGGTTTCTACTCCCTAAAGCAAAGGATACTATGTAATCTTAACTAAGCTACAGGAGGCAGAGGTGCTAGCTCTGCCGACCCACCCTGCGGGTCAACGTGCCAGAGATTTCTCTCTAAGGCGACGCTAGGGTCGGCGAGCCCCTGGAGAGACTCCAGGGCAGCACCCTACCAGGCAGAGGTGCTAGCTCTGCCGACCCACCCTGCGGGTCAACGTGCCAGAGATTTCTCTCTAAGGCGACGCTAGGGTCGGCGAGCCCCTGGAGAGACTCCAGGGCAGCACCCTACCAGGGAGACTATTCATGAGGGGCAGCCAGCCGGCTCCCCACAAAAGTGGACGTCCCTGTCTTGTTCCTCTTATTAGGGGATATGTTTTAGTTTTTGCCCATTGAGTATGAAGTTGACTGAAGGTTTGTCCTATAAGGACTTTAATGTGTTTAGGCATGATCCCTCTATTCCCACTGTGCTGAGAGTTTTTCTCAAAAATGGGCGCTGGGTTTTGTTGCTCTTTCTGCACCTACTGAGATGATCATGAGATTTTTGTTTGTCAAATGGTTCCTGTGAGGCATCACATTTATAGATTTGTGAATACTGTACCAAACCTGCATCCCTGGAATAAACCCCACTTGGTCATGGGGTGTGATCTGTTTAACATATTGCTTGATCCAATTTGCTAATATTTGTTTGAAGATTTTAGCATCTTTGTTTATCACGGATATTGGCCTGTAATTCTTTCTTTGCAAGGTCTTTACCTGGATTTGTAGTTGGGATTATTCAGGCTGCCTAAAAAGAGCTTGGGAGTGTTTGTTCCTCTCGGACTTTTTGGAACAATTTGAATTATTTTTTGAATGTTTGATAAAACTCCCCTCTGAAACTGTCTGGGCCTGGCCCTTTTTTTCTTGGGCATTTTTTAAAAAATCACTGTTCCAATTTCACCAGTTTTTATCAACGTGTTCAGCATGCCTGATTCTTCCTCACTGAGTATTGGAAGGTTGTGTATTTCCAGAAATTTGTCTATTTCATCCAGGTTGTTGGCATATAGTTGTTCAGGGTATTTGCTTACAACCCTTTGTATTTCAGTGGTATCAGTTGTTACTTCACTTCTTTTGTTCCTCAATTTATTTATTTTTGACCTCTGTCTTTGGTTTTTGGTGAGTTGGGTTAAAAGTTCATCACACTGATTGTCTATTCAAAGACAAGCTCTTGGTTGCATTGACCTTTTTTAATTTTTTAGTCTCTACGTTATTTATTTAGGCTCTGGTTCTTTATTATTTTCTTCCTTTTACTTCCTCTGGGCCTTTTCTTGGTTTCTGTTCTCTTTCTAAATCTTTCAGTTGTAGTGTTAGATAGTTTAGTAGAAATTTTTCTGGTTCTCATTGCTATAAAAGCTTTTAACAAAAAAAGTTCGTATACACTACTCTATTTGGACCCTGATCTAAAAGTGTTTCCTCCCTGCTACATACAAACTGTTGCAAAATTAATGCCAGTAATATAATAGTGGCAAATCACCAATGAAAACATGAGTAAAACTAAAGAAATCATTTTAAAACCTCTACCAATTTCAAGTTAAATATACCTACAAACTTCATATTTAAAAAGGCATATCTACCCTGGGCAGCGGGGCTCAGTGGTATAGTGTCGGCCTGCACACTGAAGGGTCTCCGGTTTGATTCCCAGTTGAGGGCACATACCTAGGTTGTAGATTCATTCCTCATCCCAGGTGTGCAGCGAATTAGAAAAGCAACCAATGTCTGTGTCTCTAACACTGAGGCACCTCTCTCTCTCTACCCCTTCTTCCATGCCACTCTCTCTGGAAGTCAATGAAAACAATATCCTCTAGTGAGGGTTAACAACAACGACAATAGCAATAGCATAGCCATGGAGATGGGAAAGACATCAGTGTAAATGAGGAAATAGTCCAGAGTAGAATTGGGTATACTCTTTAAATGGGATGAGGCTTTCTTTTATGTTGACATTAAGGTTTCAGAAGTGAAAAGATGACGGTTGTGTTACAGGGGATACAGGCAGAAGGCCTCAGCTCTTGTCATCTTGAAGGAAAGATTTCAATCAAGAGAAAAAAATGAAGAAAAAAACCCAAAGCTTTAATGGCTGTAATAAAAATGTACTTAGGATGGTGAACCAAGGCAGGTGCATAGACGAAGTAACAGGATAGCCTAGGCTGGGCTGCCTTTGCTCACTGGGAAGTCAGAGAAAAGGGGGCCTTGGACACATTTCCAAGACCTTTCAGACAGTTTCAGAAGACAAGCCTGGGATGAGCTGCCACTGCCCATTGCTCCCCTGGTTGAAAGCACCATGGGGCCCCCGCAGAAGGAAGGAGGAAACTGGCGCTGTCACGCTTTCCTGTGGTGTAGGGGAGCTCACACTTGGTCCTTTGTCCTGAGCATATTTATCTCCCTTGCAGGTGGAAAATCTTATGGGAGGCTTAAGGGGAGTTCTCAAGAGAATATTCATCAGCTTTCCAGGGGTGCCCTTTCAGGGTGCTGGTCGCCACTGATTAGTCCATGCCAGGAAGGGCCTCATTTGTCAATGTGTCTGGTCCTGAGTCCACTCCAATGCCACTTGTCTTGTCTTAATGCTTTTATGGGCCTGGAGCTGAAATACAACTGAGACTTAAAAGGTATCTTTAGGGAGGAATGCTTAGGGGGTCTCCACCGCATGACCCATGACATGCTCTGGGAGAATAGATTACCTGGGGACAAAGTTCTTGTTTTCCCAGTCTTTGTCCCTTGTAGGCCTCTGGGGGTTCCTGTCCAGGTGGTTTCCTGTGCCCTAGTCTCTGCACCTGGGTTTCTGCATCTTTCCCATCTAATACAAACTATTTATTCTCCAGTGCCTTTGGCTTAGGGAAGATAGGCTTAACTCAAACTGCTGTCTAAAAATCTATCTCAGTTTCCCTTTCAACTTGTCCTGGAATTTTTCTAGCTTCTTGTTATGCTGTAACAGTTCTACATTATTCCAATTTTAAAACCACTGGAGCGTATAGTTTAAAATGTTTAGTTTTAGATGACGTATATTCTACATCAATTTCTGAAGGGGCATAAATCTGCTATCAGAGATTAAAATAAAACACAGAATTCAGAATGTAAAGTCATTTTTATATCTTATGTAAGTAAGAAAACAAAAACAACAACCCAATATTAAAAAGGGAAGAGGACCTGAACATTTCGAGGAGATGCAGAAGAAAGAAAATAGTGAAGATCAGAACAGAAATGAACGACACAGAGACCAAAAACACAGTACAAAATATCAATGAAAGTAAGAACTAGTTTTCTGACAGAAATAAGATCGATGAGTCTTTAGCCAGACGCACCAAAAAACAAACGGTGAGGACCCAAGAAAACAAAATCAGATGTGAAAGAGGCGATATAACAACTGACATGACAGAAACAGAAAGAATACTAAGAAAACACTATGCACAACAATAAAGTGGGGAAGCTGCGTAAAATGGACACATTCCTCAAAACTACAATCTGCTAAAACTCAATCGGAAAGAATCAGAAAACCTGGAGGGCCAGTAAAAATGGATGCAATTGAAGAAGTAATAAGAAAAAAACTTCCAGCAAACAAGTGTCTGGGGCCAGATGGATTTACATGCGAGCTTACCTAAACATTTAAAGAAGAATTAAAACCCACTCTCCTCAAAATATTTTAGAAAATTCCAGAGGAGGGAGATATTTTTATGAGACCAGTATTATAATAAACCCCAAAACCAGATGAAGATCCTGCAAATAAAGAATTTCACAGACCAACGTCCCTCATGAACATAGGTGCCAAAATCCTCAGAAAATATATTACCAAATTTTATCCAGCAATACATTAAATAAGATCATACACCATGACCAAGTGTGATTTATTCTGGAGACGCAGCGCTGGTATAATATTCGCAAATCAAGAAATGTGAGAGCTAAACAAAATGAAGGACAAAAATCTTATGATCATATCAATAGATACAGAGAAAATATTCTAGAAAATCCAGCACCCATTTTGGAAAAAACTGGGAGCAAAGTGGAAATAGAGGGAATATATTTCAACATAATAAAGGCCATATACAACATACCTGGGGCCAAAATCATACTCAACGTGCAAAGGCTAAAACCATATCCCCTAAGAAGAGGAATAAGACACGGTTGCCCCTTTCACCACTACTGCTCAGCATACTACTGGAAGTCCTAGCCACAGCGAGCAGACAAAAAGAGAACATAAAAGGCATCCGTATCGGAAGAGAGAAGGTTAACTGTCATTACTTGCAGATGACATGATATTGTACATAAAAAACTAAAGAGTCCACCGAGTACTTGTGGATATAATTAATGAATTTGGCAAGGAAGCTGGAAGCAAAATTAACATCAACACATTGATGGCATTTTTTTTACACCGATTATGAACTCTTAGAAAAGACTATACCATTTACCATTGCAACTGAAAAAATAAGACACCTAGGAGTAAAGTCAAAGGAGGATGTAAAAGACTTGTATTCAGAAACAGGACATTGAAAAAAGAAATAGAGGAAGATACAAAGGAGTGAAAGAATTATAGACTGAAAGAATTAACATTATCAAAATATCCATGCTACCCAAAACAATCTATAAATTCAACACAATTGTCATCAATCCCAACAGTGTGTTTCACAGAGCTGGAAAAAATGTTTCGAAAATTTATAGGAAACCAAAAAAGACCCCGTGCACCCACAGTATTCTTGAGAAAGAACAGAGTTGTAGGATCACATTACTGAATATCCTGCTGTAGGGCAAAGCCACTGTGATCAGAACAACCTGCTTCTGGCACAGGAACAGGCACATAGATCAATGGAAAAGTACAGAATCCTGAAATTGACCCATGCCATCATGGTCAATTAATATTTGACCAAAGGGTCAAGAATAAGCCATACAGTAAAGACAGACACTTCAGGTCCGGATATGGGTTCTTGCTGTGCTCAGTGTGGTCTCACTGAGCCTACAGACAGGGGCTTGGGATGTGGTCACGTAGCGTGGAAAAGGCTCCTGGACACCCCACTCGCTCCCCTTTGCTGTTGGGCTTCTGAAACATTTCTTCCAAACTGTGAGACTACAGCAGGCATCATCGTATTCAGCCCTGCCCCTCACTGTGAGCCTCAGTGTATGGGCCTTGTACCTGTAGAGAAACGTTCCTGAGGAAGTCCTATTTTGCCTTAGCATCTTTAGGTTTCCTTCGGTTCGGTGTCTAGTGGGCTCTTTCTTAAGGCAACTCACGTTTCCCACTTCAGAATTCGTTTTCTTTAACACTTCCCACACATCCACAGGGACCCCTGGTAATATCCACAGGGAGAAATGCCCGGGCAGTAGAGGCTATTCCAGTATAAGGCATATCTGAGACTGAAGTGAGAGTCAAAGGGAAGAACTGTGGCTGGAGAGGACTGTAGCCTACATTCTGGTAGAGTTGGATCATCAGGATTATTACCGCCAAGATAAGGTCTCAGTCTGACTCCTTTTAGATTAGTAACTTTTTATTTGTTTCCATTGCTTTTGCTCTTTTGGTCTTTCTCTCATTCTGACTTTCTCTCATCCACTCCTTGGGTTTCAGTGACGAGTAGCAAGGATGACTTGATATTGCTTAAGGATTAGTTGGTTGCACAAGGGCTTGGTCTGAAGGAACAAAGTCAATAAACAATCATATTCACAGGAGGCCATTTCCATTTGAGGAAACGTAAAAAGTGTCAAAAACGGGCAAGGTGTACTGACTGTGGACATCATAGTCCAGAGATTGCCCAACACAAATTCATGTCCATGCCTTTGCCTCTGTGTGTGTGCATGTGTGTGTGTGTGCTTGTGTGTGCTTGTGTGTGAGGGCTGTGGCACACTCTCCTTCTTATTGTCCCTCTGCTCATTTACTCTTCCAGCAGGGGATTCTTGCCCAAATGAACCTAATACACTTCTGACTTCCCACACGCCTTGACTCAATTCGCCACAGGTATCTGTGCACCTTATTCCACTCCTTGCTAAATGTCGCTTGGGATCTTCGGCCTCAGAGACTGATTCTCTCAGCAAAACACTGTGCAGTCATACTTCTAGAGAGGGACTTTGGTTCAACTGTGAAGTCTCCCACCTGGTTGCCTGTTCCTAATGTGTGACCGACTCCCTACAGGGAGGATACTTAGAAATCCATCATTTTTTAGGACCCAACACTGGACATTTATGCAAGTTTATTTGGTAGGCTCAGAAGGCATTCTTACATTTGTCCAGCCGATGGCCTATATGTTCACTCTGGTGATTATTTTGTAGATGCTGAAAATGCATTCTCAAGATTATCCATTAAGAGGCAGCACTGTTCCTAGAATGATTTTATTGGGAATAACGTCAAGGCAGTCTTACGCTTGCCCACATGGAAGCGGCATCTTTGACCCAAACAATTTTATTGGGGATCCTGGCATTTGCTTCCAACGTTCGAACATAATACGGAACTGAGCTCTCACAGGGATTTTACTGAGAAATCTGGCAATGCATTATCAAGATTTTCCGTTAGGCTCTGCTTCCTTGCAAGTCCATATTCTCCATCTCTAACTTATGTGCCTGGAGCACCTCCAGCGGGCACCAGGTGCACTGGTCGACAAATAGGAAAACGCACGGCGAGCATCCCCAACAAAATCATTAGCTAAAAAATGCTGCCAACGGATGCTTGAGAATGACAATTCATTGCCAGTATCCCGCAAATAATAAGTTTTTGGGAAAGTTTTGCCACCTATGAAAAAGATTACGAATGCAGTGCCAGCATGCCCAATAAAATCATACTGTGGAAAACCTGCCTTCTGGTTGACAAGTGCAAGAATGGCTGCGTAGCATCTCCCATAAAATTATTTGATTGAAAATGCTGTCCTACGTGGACAATCGTGAGAATACATTGCCAGCATCCCCAGTAAGGTCATTTGTACGGAAATACTGCCAATTCTCAGATAAGTCTGAGAATGTATTGTCAGAATCACCACAAAACCTCTCTGTCGGCAAAATGCAAAAGGGTGAGAATGCGCTGATAGTATCCCCAATCCAATCATGTGGTTGAAAACTACTGTGACCTCATGTAGAGACCTGAGACTGCCTTGCAGGCATCCTCAATAAAATCATTTGGGGCGAAACGCTGCCACGCATCCCCGCAAAAAAACTTTCTCTGGGACAAATGCTGCCAAGTGTGGGACAAACGTGAGCATCCATTGCCAGCCCCTGTAAAATTATTTGGTTGAAAAAATGCTGCCCCTTTGAATAAAAGGTGATAATGTATTTCAGGCATCTCCCGTAAAAACGTTTGATGAGAAATTACCTGACATTGTTTACAAATGTGAGAGAGCATTCCCGGCATTCCCAAGAAAAGCGTTTGTTTTAAAAATGCTGCCACCTTGTGGAGGTAAGTGGGAGAGCATTAAACGCATCCCCTTTAAAAAAAACTTGGTGGAAATATTCTGCCCCCTGGTGGACAAGGTGAAGCATGCATTGACTGCATCCCCAACAAAATCACTCTTTGAGAAAAAGGCCACCAGGTGCTAAAGGACTGTATGAATGATTTCCCAGAATCCCCAATGAAACCCCTACTGAGATCAAGGTGCCAACTGGTGGACAAGAGTGAGAACGCATGCTCTGGAATCACAATAAAGTGATTTGGGCCTAAAATTCTGATAGCCAATGTCCACGTGTGAGAATTCAAAACCAACATCCACACCCACACACACAATATCACTTTAGGGGAAAACTGCGGCGAATAGTTGGACAAAGGTGAGAATGTACAGCCAGCAGCAATAAAGTCGCTTGGTGGAAAAATTCCGCAACTGGCTGAACAAACGTAAGAATGCATTCTCAGCTTACCAAACAAAATCACTTGTGATGTCAAGGTGCCGACGGGTGGACAAGCGGGAGAAACCATTGCCTTTATGTGCAATAATAACATTTGGTGGAAAAATGCGGGCTTGTTGTAAACAGGCTTCACAATGCATTGCCAGCAGCCCCAATAATATCAGTTGTTGGAAAAAGGCCGCCACATGTTTGACAAGTGTGAGAATGCGTTGCCCGCATCCTCATGAAAATCCCTTCTGAGATGATGCTGGCTGCCAAATGGCGGACACATTTGAAAATACATTGCCAAGATTCACAATGAAAATCTCTTGTGGGAAAAATGCCCTTATCTTGTCGACTTGTGTGAGTGTTCATTGCCAGCATCCCCAGTGAAATCACTTGTGGGAAAATGCTTCCACCTATTGGACAAGAGTGAAAATGCATCGCCAGAAGCCCCAGTGAAGTTACATGGTGGAAAATAGCTGCCACTTGTTCTCCAAGGAGGAGCATGCAGTGCCAGGATCCTCAATAATATCATTTGGTGGGAAAATACTGCACCTGGTGTTTGAGTGTCAGAAGGAATTGCCAGCAGCCTTAAAACAATCATTTGTAAATAAGAAACCAGTCACCTTTCTACAAATGTGAAAATGCAGTTACAGCATCTCCAATAAGATCACTTGTGGAGAAAATGCTGTCACCTGGTATTCGAGCAAGGGAATGCATTGCCAGCGTTCTCAGGAAAATCCCTTGGTAAACAAAAGTGGCCACCTTGTGGACAGATGTGGGAATGCATTGCCAGCACAACCAAAGGAATCGTTTGGTGGAAAATGTGGCCTCTTGTTTGAGAGACTGAAGAATGCATTGCCCGCATCCGCAATAAAATCATTTTGTGGAAAAGTACTTCTACGAAGTACGTTGGACGAACGTGCTTCCAGCATTCCCCAAACGATACTTTGTGGTGAAAGTGTTGCCAGCTATTGAACAAAAGTGAAAGTGCCATGCCACTATTCCCAATGGAATCATTTTTGGGAAAGTAGGTTCAATGGCTGTTAAAACGTGAGAATGCCTTGTCAACATCCACAAAATAATCACATTTGTGGAAAATGTAGCCAAGTCTTTTTCAAACTTGAGACTGAATTTTCAACACCCCCAATAATATAATTTGGTAGTAAAAATGCTTCCACAAACGTGTTAAGACAAACGTGGGAAAGCATTGCCAGCATCTCAAACAGAATCGTTGGTGGAAAAATGCTGCCATCTCATGTTTCAGCGCCAAAATGCATTGCCAGTTTCCCCAAAATGGGACAGTGGAGGGAAAATGCAGACAGCTGTAGAAAACAACGTGGGAATGCCTTGCCAGCATCCTCAGTAAAAGTACTTTGTGGGGAAATTCTGCCACCTGGTGGAAAAGCGTGAGAATGCACTTCCAGAACATTCCTGATATTCACTAGTGAAATATTGACGCCAACTGATAAATATAGAACCATTGCAAGCATCTCCAGCGAAATCGTGCGGTAAAATAATTCTGCTGCCTGCTTGACACACATTAGCTTCCATTGTCAGCATAGCCAATAAAATCTCGTGGTGTCAAAATGCCACCACCTGGTGGACAAACGAGAAAATGCATCTTCTGCATCTCCACAAGCATCCCAACTATGATCCTCAGTTCGAACAATACTGCCACCTGGTGGGTAAACGTGAGAATGCATCCACGAGTTCACCAATGGATTCATCCTGTTGAAAATGTTTCCACCTGTTGAATGGAATTGTGAATGCTTTTCCAGCATCCCCAATAAAATTACTCGTGAAATCATGCCGACACCTGGTGGAAAAGTGTGAGAATGCATTGCCAGCATCCCCAGAACAATCGTTGGTAAGAAACTTTCTGCCGCCTCTGGACAAAAGTAAGAATTCAGAGTGAGCATCTGCAATAATACCATTTGAGGAGAAAATGCTGCCACGTGGTGTTTCAGCATGAGAATGCAAAGGCTGAGGCTGCTCTGGAACCACTTGCCTCTATTGATCATCACAACCACCATATATTTCCTTAAGTGTCTCCTTATTCCTCCACAGGTCATCCTGAAAACACTGCCCGTTATAAACGGGTTGTGGCGGCACATGTTGAACACAGGGCTGGTGGAAACTTAAGAGATCCCACTGGCGGCAGTGACCCATTTTACAGATTGGGGATTATTCAGTATTCTTTAGTAATAGTCAGAGGAGACAATAGGAGGTTTGTTGTGTTCAGGGGACCTCCCACACTGTGAGATAAATAGGAGGGACTGTCCATTTTACTTCAAAGAAGAGTCGTGCACATGAGAAGCTTTCTCAGCGAAATATGTGTTTTCAAGCAAACATTGTTTCCCTGCACAGGAAATAGATGCAGAATGTCCCTGTGGGAAAGCATTGAGATGCGGAGACATCCAGAGCATGGCATGTAGTTAGAAAGATAAATTAAGAGCAAGTACCGTGTCTGTCTGTCTGTCTGTCTGTCTGTCTGTCTGTCTGTCGTTTGTGTGTTGGTTTGAGCCTTACGATTGGCTGCCTTGGAATGATCGACCAGTCCCTGGGAGGGCTGGGCCTTACAGTTGCAGAAGTGGGTAAGTTATGCTTTGGCAGAGGAAATGTATCATGAGTTTCTACAAGGGCCAGACAGGGTGGAGCAGGGAGAGGAGAAGGAATTGATTGAGGAGGAATTAATTGGCAGGGAGCAGTTTGTCCTGGGTGAGAGGACGCCATAAAAGTCATGAAGGTAGTGGTTGATGTTGAGCCTCAGGCACAGATAGAAACAAAACATCCACAAGAAGAGCCAGTCGAGCAGGAGCACGAAGAGGATTGGCTCAGTGGGAAGTGCACCTGGTCCCCACTGGATGTGCTCCGGGCACTTAAGTTAGGAATGTAGCCCGTGAACTTACAAGTGAGCAGATCCTTCTGCTGGCTCAAGCCCAGTACCTGGCAGCGGCGGCAGCCCTGTTTAGAACTGAAAAGCACAAACGTTCAGTGCATTGCCAGATGCTGAGTCAATAGTGTATCCTTGACTCTACAGAAGGGAACGCAATATGCCTGCCCTAGTGCATGAGAAATGTATTAGTGGGGATCGGTAGCTCAGAATCAAATAGACACATTGGAGTGAAGCTCAGGATAGTGAGAACAGTGTGATCCAAAATCTCAGAGACACCCTTTTATCTCACCAGTACCACAAAAACTCTCCCTGGGCTTCAGGAGCGCCATCCCAGATCAGACTCATGCGCAGAACAAGGGCCATTGCCTCCACACTGCTCTGTGTCACTCAGGTTCTTCTTGGGGTAATGCTGCACTCGAGGGGGGCTGCGTGTCCAAGTCCTCTGTATATCCAAGTCAGTGAGAGGCAGGAATGAGTGATGTCCACAAATAAAGGTATCCTGTTAAGCACTCAGCAGGCAAGTATGTAGGCGAGGTCAAAGGCTGTCAGGAAAACAGTGTGCCCGTGTGTGTATAAACACATGGAGCCCACAAGAACCACTGTGCTCTCTTTTTGCATCTTATGGTGAAGGAGCTGGGCTAGGGGTTAGAGAGGTGGGAGCAATCCAAGCTGCTTTAAGGATCTGCTCCTTTTTGTAGCTGTTTCATGTTCAGCTTGCAGCGTGCAGGCGTTTTGACCTGCTGCAATTTGTCAACAATCTGGAATTGTCAGCCATTATCAGTGACCAAGATGAAACCATGCTCAGCCACATGATCAATCTGAAGGTCAGGCTGTGCAGACCACGGCTGGGGAGGTAGAGAGCTTGTGAAAAAATCCTATCCCTGCAGGAAGGAATAGGCGGGAGTTCTGGAATAAGTTATCACCCTAAACCGGATCCACTATCCTTTTGCAGGTGAAGGAAGCCTGGCATGGCAGCAATCGCTGCAAGACTGTGCTGCTCTTTCACAAAAACCCCTACATCCACGATACTGTGATTGTGAAGGATCCTCTCATAACCATCACAGGAGAGAGGAGGCTCCCTGCATGGCCTGCGGCAAGAAGTGTGTCCAAGTTGGAAGGTGACAGGTTCCTCTCCACACACTCCTCAAGCTGCAGGATACAGGGTGACCCATTCCACTCACATTCAGTGGTACCTGCAGTATGAACGACAGGCCTACAACTGCAGGCAGAACAGCAGCATTCACTTCTTCAACTTCGTCTCTGATCACCATGTTTCGGGATCTGACAGGATTGCTTAGGTGGGTCCTTGCAGGAAATGCCATTAGAGAGCTTGGTGTGATCCCCTGCTTTTTGGGTTTGTGGTTTAGACGCCTGCCCTCTCCTGTGGAGCCCATTTTTCCTTTCCAGATCAACAGTGAGAACTATGAGTGTATGTTGGCATCAGGAGAGGGGACATAGATGATAACAGGTGAGCAGAGACCAACTCTTCACTTGCCTCTGGATTGCCAGGTAGCTGGGACATTGTTTTCTCACATGAACACACTGAAGCTGGGAGAAATACAGCCTGTGACATCATCACGGTATGAGGATGAGGCTGGAAGTTCTGAGCACCGCAGTGCCAATCATGTTCACTTGGGGGAGGCTGAAGGATGATGAGGTCATGTCTGTTTCCTCTGTCACTCAGAATGAAAGTAGATTCTTTGGCCTATTTCTCTGATCTCACACCTCAGGTCACCAACACCACCCTCAGGCCTGCCTACCATGCATTAAAGAGAAGTTCTGTGATGTGCTTCCTAGAACCCCCTCCACAACTTTCCAGTATCCTCCTTCATGAAAATGCTGAGGCTGCTGTGCCACCACATCCCTCTATTGATCATCACAACCACCATGTATTTCCTGAATTGTATCGCTGGCCTTCCTGGGTACACTGCCCATCACAACCAAGTTGTGGTGGGAACTGTTGAATGCATGGCTGGAGAAAACGGAAGAGATTCCAACTTTGTCAGGTTTGGGCTTGACATGATTTTTAAATACTTTTTGATTATCCTCAGAGGAGATGATACCAGATTTGCTGTGTTAACTGCACGCATTTAACGTGTGAGAACTATAGGAGGAACCTTCCAATATAAGTAGTGCACGTGAGAAGCTTTTTCAGATTAAAAGGTGTTTCAAGCAAAGATTCTTTTCCTGCGTAGAAATTAGGTGCAGAATGTCCCTGTGGAAAGGCATTCAGCCATGGACATATGCAGCACATGGAATAAATGGCAAGATAAAGCGAGAGCATCTAATGTGCCTGTTTATGTATTGTTTGCCTTGACAATGGACTCTCTGAATTACCCGCCCCGTGAATGCATGGCCTTTACAATTGCAGAAGTGGCTAAGTTGTGTTTTCTGATGGTATCAGAAGCCAAAATTCTTTCTGTGTGGTAGAGACTGTGGTGGATTAAGAAATCAGTGAAAGTCCAATAGAGTTTACCATTTTCCCTTGGGTGATAAGGGAGTTCAAGGAAAGGCCTTGTGTGCAAGGGTCGGAATTTGCAGTGATAAGTTATAAAGGATGATGCGTTTGCCATACCCTCGCTTTAGGGAGTCGGCTCACACAGTGACAGCAGGGAACCAGGCCGGGGTTTTACGTTCATTTCACAGTTAAACCAAATTCCCTTTGTAGAAGTATGTGCAAACTGTATTTTTCTGTTAGAAGCCGCCTTTTGGCACGTGCGGACATAACTGCATGCTGTGACTGTTCAAGAATGAGAATCCATTTCCAGCATCACGAAAGAAATGACATTTTGAGGTAAATGCAAACAACTCTTGGGCATACCTGAGCATGCCTACCGTGCATGCCAATGAAATCATTTGGTGGAAAAGTGCTGCCACCTGGTGGAGAAACGAGGGAATGCAGTGGTACCATCCCGAATGAAATGACATGTGAAGTCATGCTGCCATCTCGTGGACAAGTGTGGATATGCATTGCCAGCCTGCTCAGTAACTTTATTTGTAAAAAAAAGCTGCCATGTTTTGACAAGCATGAGAATGAATTGCCAACATCCCCAATAACATGATTTGAAACGAAAAGCTGCCATCTATTGGATAAGCGTGAGAATGCCTTTCCAGCATTCCCGACAATGTTATTTAGGAGAAAAATGCTGCGACCTGGAAGGATATGACAGGATACTGAGGCTGGGCCTCGGTGGCAATGCAGAAGGAGAGCTTTGGGTTCCCCTACCTCTTGGGTTCGTAAAGTGAGATCCCTGGCTTCTTCTGACTAGTCCTGTTTGCCCTACTAGAACATCTGTAATAGAAGTGTGGTCTAATCATCTCAAGTACTGTGCGAGGAGCTTGGCCCCAGGAGAGTGAAGGTAGAGGAGTACAGGTGAGGGGGACTGTTCCTGGACACTCGCCCCTAGTTTGCTAGGTAGCTGGGTCATTGCTTTCTCTCATGGACGCCCTGATACTGGGAGGAATAGAGCCTGTTATGTCAGGTCCTCAGAGAATCAGGTTGAGAAAGGAAGTATGTAGCACTGCAGTGGGAATTATATTCAGACAGGGACACCTGATGTAAAATGAGGAAGTGTGCATGTGCAAAATCATTCAGCATCAAAGCAGATTCATTGACCCACTCCTCTGAACTCTCGCTCCAGGCCACCTCCCTCACCCTTAGGCCCGTCTACTATTCCTTAAATGGAGGCTCCCATGATGTCCTTCCTCTGACCCTTCCCACACTTGTCCAGGAGTCTTTTCATACAAAGGCCGAGGCTGCTGTGCCACCACTTCCTTTTATGGATCATTGCAACCATCAAATATTTCCTTAGGTGTGTCCAAATTCCTAACTGGGTGATCCTGAGGTCATTGCTCATTAAAAAGGTGGTGTGGTGTGATGCATCCAACACAAGGCAGCAGGAAATTTAAGAGATCCTAATTTCAGCAATGACCGACTCTTCATGTTAGGGCCACCAATAATTATACTATACTCTTTAGGAATTTTGCTAGGAGATGATAGTCAATTATTGTGTTAGGGTATCTCCCACAGTGTGAGTTAAATAGGAGGGACCATCCATTTTCCTTCAAATAGAGAAGTGCACATAAGAAGGTTTTGACATGAGTATGTGTTTTCAAGCAGACATTATGTTCCTGCACAGGACAATGGAGCAGAATGTCTGTGTGACCAGGTATTCAGTCACAGAGAGATCGGGAGCATGGTATGAAATGGAAAGTTAAAGCAGGAGCATCAGCTCTGTTTGTCTGTTTGTCGTGTGTTCTTGGAACACATAAATCAAGAGCATCAATAGCGTCTGTCTCTGTGGTGTTTGTCCCTAGTTTGGGGCATTACAACTGGCTGCCTGTGAATGACCATTGCCTGTGAGGGCTGGGCCTGTGCAGTGGCAGTGGCGGTTAAGTTGTTATGCTTTAGGACAGTATGAGAAGACAGAATTCTTTCTGTGTGCTGGAGGCTGGGGAGGAGGGAGAACTAAGAGTAAGTCCATTGAAGTGGGTGATACTAATGGACCCAGGGACATAAGGTAGCTCAAGGAAAGGGATTTGGGAGCAAGGGCCTGAATGTCCACTGCGAGCTCCGAAAGGATGATGGATTTCCAGGTTCCTTTCTGTCGGAGGTCAGCTCACACATTGACAGCAGGCAACGCGGTGGGAGGCTTCCCAGTGCATTTCACACTTGAAGCAGAAGCCCTCCCTAGAAGTATGAGAGCACTGTATTTGCTGCGAGAATCATCCTCTGAGCCCAGGATTCAGAACCACACTTAGCCAGTGGGAGTATAAATTGCATGTAGGAGTTGTGGGGAAGAGAGCAAAGGCATGTGAGCAGTCAGTCTGGATATTAGGTTCACTTGGGGTCGAATCCCCAGCTGGAAGGGTAAATGACCAGAGGGACAATAAGATGCAGAGTGTTCTATAGCCCTCACACACAACACACACAGAGGCACAGGCATGTACGTGAAGTTGTGTTGGGCAATCTCTGGACCATGGTGTCCACAGCCAGTACATCTTGTGCATTTTTGACGGTATTACATTTCCTCACATAACAATGGCCTCGTGTGAATATGATTGTTTATTTACTTTGTTCCTTCAGACCGAGCCTTTCTCCTGCAATGAAGAAACCCTTAGGCAGCATCAAGTCGTTCTTTCTACGGGTCACTGAAACCCAATGGGTAGATGGAAGAAAGAGTCAGAATGAGGAAAAGACAGAAAGAGCAAGAGTAATGGAAACAAAAACAAGAGAACTGATGTAAAAGGAGTCAGATTGAGACCGTATCTTGGCCGTAGTTATCCTGATCACCCAACTCTACCAGAATGTAGGCTACAGTCCTCTCCAGCCACAGTTCTTCCCTTTGCCTGTCACTTCAGCCTCAGATATCCCACAGACTGGGCAGCCTGTAATGTCCCCGGCATTTCTCCCTGTGGATATTACTAGGGGTCACTGTGGATCTGTGGGAAAGCGGTAGAGAAAATGGATTCTGAAGTGGGAAACGTGAGTAGCCGTAAGCAAGAGCCCCCCAGACACCAAACCCTGGGAAAGCTGCAAATGCTCGGGTAACATAGAGCTTCCTCAGGAATGTTTCACCACAGTTCTGAGGCCCATACACTGAGGCTGACAGTGAGGGGCGGGGCTGAGTAGCGTGATGCCCTCTGTCCAGTCACAGTTTGGAAGAGCTGTTTTAGTAGCCCAAAATGGTGTGGGCATGCCCAAGTCCTCCATCAGAGGCAGGAACGTGTGACGTGCGTGAATCAGGGTATCCTGTGAAGCCGTGTGCAGGCAAGGGTGTGGGGATATCAAAGCCTGTGAGGAATCAGTGTGACCGCATGGGTGCAGGCACCTGTAACCCCAGGAACCTCTGTGTTCCTCTGTGCCTCTTATGCAGAAGGAATGGGGCCAGAAGATAGGTGGTTCAGGCCAAGCCAGGCTGTTTTGTAGATCTCCATGTTTTAGTTCTTTCATAGCCACACGATCAATGTGAAGGTGATGTTGCAGGTACTGGTGCTGGAAAGGGAGGGGCCTTGAGAATATAACCTGTCCATGTAAGCAGGGACACTTGGGTGTCCAGGAGTGAGATGTCCCTAACCCCCACCCACATTCCTTCTGCAGGTGGAGGGAGCCAGACATGCCAGGGATGATGGCAAGGTTAACTGTCCTTTTGTAGCAAATCATACTAATGCAGTACTGCCACTGTGAAGGAGTATCTCATTACCATCACAGGCGGGAGCAGGCTCTCTCTATGGGCAGCAGCAGGAAGTGCATAGAACTTGAAAGGTGATGTGCCCTTCTCCACACACTCCTCATGCTGCAGGATACAGTGCATCCTATGCCTCTTGCATTCAGTGGTGCCAGCATTATGAACGATGGGCCAACAGCTCCAGGCACCAGAACAGCAGCCTTAACTACTTCAACTAGTTCTCTGCCCACAGCGTGGCGGGGTCTGACAGGATTGCTGAGGTGGAGGCTTGCTTGCAATGCCCTAAGAGAGCTTGGTGTGTTCCCCTGCTTTTGGATTTTTAGTCAGATCCCTGCCGTCTCTGGACGATCACTTTTTGCTCTGCCAGAAAATCAGTAAGGACTACTTGAGGATGTTGGAACCAGGAGAAGGCACTTAGAGGACATGTGAGGAGATGCCAGTGGGGCTCCCCCTTGGGTTGTCAGGTAGCTGGGACATTTTTCTCTCACATGAACACCCTGAGGCTCGGAAGGATAGCCTATGACGCCAGGCCACTGCGGCATTGGGAAGAGACAGAAAGTCTGAAGAACTGCAGTGTGGCATCATGTTCAGGCAGGAAGCTGAAGGAAGATGCAGGAGTGTGCATGTCTACCGTCACTCAGAATCAAAGCAGATTCATGTACCCATTCCTGTGAGCTATTGTAAATTGTGCTGCTCTGAACAGAGGGGTTTATATATTCTTCCTGATCGATGTTCCTGGTTTCGTAGGACATATTCCAAGCAGTGGGGCCACTGGGTTCAATGGCAGTTCTGTATTTCAATTTTTGAGAAAACCTCCTATGTCATAAGGTTTTCCATACAGGCTGCACGAGTCTGCATTCCCACCAGCAGTATACTAGGGTGAGCTTTTCTGCACACCCTCACAGGCACTTTCTGTTTATTGACTTATTGAAAACATAGCCATTCTGGAAGACCTCAGGTGATACCCCATTATTGTTTTAATTTTCATCTCTCTGGTGATTAGTGACACTGAGCAGTTTTCATATGTCTCTTGGACATGTTTATGCGCTCTTTGGAGAAGTGTCTACTTAGGTCTTTGCTCGTTTTTTAATTGGATCGTTTGTCTTCCTCTTGTGAAGGTGTGTTTCTTAAAATATTAGGGGTAGTAACCCTTTATCAGATGTATCATCGGCAAATATGTTCTCCCATATGATGAGTTCCCTTTGCATTTTGTTGATGGTTTCTTTGTGCAGAATCTTTTTATTTTGCTGTAGTCCCATTTGTTTATTTTCTCCTTTGCTTCCATTGCCCTAGGCAGTGTATTGGTAAGCATATTGCAATGAGAGATGTCTGAGATCATGCTGCCTCCATTTCCTTCTAGGATTTTTAATGGTTTCATGTTTTACCTTTAAGTTTTTTATCCAGTTGGAGTTGATCCTTGTGTGTGGTGCAAGATAGTGGTCTAGTTGCATTATTTTGAAAGTTCCTGTCCAATTTTCCCAACACCATTTATTGAAGAGACTTCCTTTACTCCACTGTATGCTCTGCCTCCTTTGTAAAATCTCAATTGAGTGTAATGAGTTGGGTCAATTCCTGGGTTCTCTGTTCAGTTCCATTTATGTCATTAAGTCTGTTCTTCTGCCAGTTCCATTCTGTTTCGATTAAAATGGCTTTACTATATCTTGATATGTATTATTTTGATTCCTTCCACTTTTTTCTTCCTCCCAAAATTGCTGCAGCGATTTGGGGTCCTGTCCTTTTTGTGTCCTTTAAATTTTTGCACTACTTCTTCTAGGTCTGTGATATCGGACATTGGTATTTTATGAATAGTTTGAATCTATAGATTGCTTTGGGGAGTACGCACATCTGAATGAGGTTGATTCTAGCAATCCATTAGCATGGTATATTCTTACACTTGTTTATATCTTCCTCTATCTCTTTTTTGAACATATTTGTTTTGCAAGTACACGTCTTTCACCCCTTTGGTTAAGTTAATTCCTAAGTATCTTAATTTTATTGTTGCACGTTAAATGTGTTTTTGTTTGTTTGTTTGTTTGTTTTAGTTTCTCTTTCTGAGAGATCATGAATGTTGTTTAAAAATGCCATTTACTTCTGGGCATTAATTTTCCATCCTGCTGCATAGCTGGGTTCATTTATTATTAAATCTAGAAGTCTTTTGGTGACCTCTTTAGTGTTCTCAGCATACAATATCAGGTCATCTGCAAACAGTGACAGTTTTATTTCTCCTTTCCAATTTGGATGCCTTTTATGTTTTCTCCTTGTCTGATCGCTGTGGCAAGGACTTCCAACACTCTGTTGAATAAAAGATGGTGAAAGTGGACGTCCCTGTCTTGTTCCTCTTATTAGGGGATATGTTTTAGTTTTTGCCCATTGAGTATGAAGTTGACTGAAGGTTTGTCCTATAAGGACTTTAATGTGTTTAGGCATGATCCCTCTATTCCCACTGTGCTGAGAGTTTTTCTCAAAAATGGGCGCTGGGTTTTGTTGCTCTTTCTGCACCTACTGAGATGATCATGAGATTTTTGTTTGTCAAATGGTTCCTGTGATGCATCACATTTATAGATTTGTGAATACTGTACCAAACCTGCATCCCTGGAATAAACCCCACTTGGTCATGGGGTGTGATCTGTTTAACATATTGCTTGATCCAATTTGCTAATATTTGTTTGAAGATTTTAGCATCTTTGTTTATCACGGATATTGGCCTGTAATTCTTTCTTTGCAAGGTCTTTACCTGGATTTGTAGTTGGGATTATTCAGGCTGCCTAAAAAGAGCTTGGGAGTGTTTGTTCCTCTCGGACATTTTGGAACAATTTGAATTATTTTTTGAATGTTTGATAAAACTCCCCTCTGAAACTGTCTGGGCCTGGCCCTTTTTTTCTTGGGCATTTTTTAAAAAATCACTGTTCCAATTTCACCAGTTTTTATCAACGTGTTCAGCATGCCTGATTCTTCCTCACTGAGTATTGGAAGGTTGTGTATTTCCAGAAATTTGTCTATTTCATCCAGGTCGTTGGCATATAGTTGTTCAGGGTATTTGCTTACAACCCTTTGTATTTCAGTGGTATCAGTTGTTACTTCACTTCTTTTGTTCCTCAATTTATTTATTTTTGACCTCTGTCTTTGGTTTTTGGTGAGTTGGGATAAAAGTTCATCACACTGATTGTCTATTCAAAGACAAGCTCTTGGTTGCATTGACCTTTTTTAATTTTTTAGTCTCTACGTTATTTATTTAGGCTCTGGTTCTTTATTATTTTCTTCCGTTTACTTCCTCTGGGCCTTTTCTTGGTTTCTGTTCTCTTTCTAAATCTTTCAGTTGTAGTGTTAGATAGTTTAGTAGAAATTTTTCTGGTTCTCATTGCTATAAAAGTTTTTAACAAAAAAAGTTCGTATACACTACTCTATTTGGACCCTGATCTAAAAGTGTTTCCTCCCTGCTACATACAAACTGTTGCAAAATTAATGCCAGTAATATAATAGTGGCAAATCACCAATGAAAACATGAGTAAAAATAAAGAAATCATTTTAAAACCTCTACCAATTTCAAGTTAAATATACCTACAAACTTCATATTTAAAAAGGCATATCTACCCTGGGCAGCGGGGCTCAGTGGTATAGTGTCCGCTTGCACACTGAAGGGTCTCAGGTTTGATTCCCAGTTGAGGGCACATACCTAGGTTGTAGATTCATTCCTCATCCCAGGTGTGCAGCGAATTAGAAAAGCAACCAATGTCTGTGTCTCTAACACTGAGGCACCTCTCTCTCTCTACCCCTTCTTCCATGCCACTCTCTCTGGAAGTCAATGAAAAAAATATCCTCTAGTGAGGGTTAACAACAACGACAATAGCAATAGCATAGCCATGGAGATGGGAAAGACATCAGTGTAAATGAGGAAATAGTCCAGAGTAGAATTGGGTATACTCTTTAAATGGGATGAGGCTTTCTTTTATGTTGACATTAAGGTTTCAGAAGTGAAAAGATGACGGTTGTGTTACAGGGGATACAGGCAGAAGGCCTCAGCTCTTGTCATCTTGAAGGAAAGATTTCAATCAAGAGAAAAAAATGAAGAAAAAAACCCAAAGCTTTAATGGCTGTAATAAAAATGTACTTAGGATGGTGAACCAAGGCAGGTGCATAGACGAAGTAACAGGATAGCCTAGGCTGGGCTGCCTTTGCTCACTGGGAAGTCAGAGAAAAGGGGGCCTTGGACACATTTCCAAGACCTTTCAGACAGTTTCAGAAGACAAGCCTGGGATGAGCTGCCACTGCCCATTGCTCCCCTGGTTGAAAGCACCATGGGGCCCCCGCAGAAGGAAGGAGGAAACTGGCGCTGTCACGCTTTCCTGTGGTGTAGGGGAGCTCACACTTGGTCCTTTGTCCTGAGCATATTTATCTCCCTTGCAGGTGGAAAATCTTATGGGAGGCTTAAGGGGAGTTCTCAAGAGAATATTCATCAGCTTTCCAGGGGTGCCCTTTCAGGGTGCTGGTCGCCACTGATTAGTCCATGCCAGGAAGGGCCTCATTTGTCAATGTGTCTGGTCCTGAGTCCACTCCAATGCCACTTGTCTTGTCTTAATGCTTTTATGGGCCTGGAGCTGAAATACAACTGAGACTTAAAAGGTATCTTTAGGGAGGAATGCTTAGGGGGTCTCCACCGCATGACCCATGACATGCTCTGGGAGAATAGATTACCTGGGGACAAAGTTCTTGTTTTCCCAGTCTTTGTCCCTTGTAGGCCTCTGGGGGTTCCTGTCCAGGTGGTTTCCTGTGCCCTAGTCTCTGCACCTGGGTTTCTGCATCTTTCCCATCTAATACAAACTATTTATTCTCCAGTGCCTTTGGCTTAGGGAAGATAGGCTTAACTCAAACTGCTGTCTAAAAATCTATCTCAGTTTCCCTTTCAACTTGTCCTGGAATTTTTCTAGCTTCTTGTTATGCTGTAACAGTTCTACATTATTCCAATTTTAAAACCACTGGAGCGTATAGTTTAAAATGTTTAGTTTTAGATGACGTATATTCTACATCAATTTCTGAAGGGGCATAAATCTGCTATCAGAGATTAAAATAAAACACAGAATTCAGAATGTAAAGTCATTTTTATATCTTATGTAAGTAAGAAAACAAAAACAACAACCCAATATTAAAAAGGGAAGAGGACCTGAACATTTCGAGGAGATGCAGAAGAAAGAAAATAGTGAAGATCAGAACAGAAATGAACGACACAGAGACCAAAAACACAGTACAAAATATCAATGAAAGTAAGAACTAGTTTTCTGACAGAAATAAGATCGATGAGTCTTTAGCCAGACGCACCAAAAAACAAACGGTGAGGACCCAAGAAAACAAAATCAGATGTGAAAGAGGCGATATAACAACTGACATGACAGAAACAGAAAGAATACTAAGAAAACACTATGCACAACAATAAAGTGGGGAAGCTGCGTAAAATGGACACATTCCTCAAAACTACAATCTGCTAAAACTCAATCGGAAAGAATCAGAAAACCTGGAGGGCCAGTAAAAATGGATGCAATTGAAGAAGTAATAAGAAAAAAACTTCCAGCAAACAAGTGTCTGGGGCCAGATGGATTTACATGCGAGCTTACCTAAACATTTAAAGAAGAATTAAAACCCACTCTCCTCAAAATATTTTAGAAAATTCCAGAGGAGGGAGATATTTTTATGAGACCAGTATTATAATAATCCCAAAACCAGATGAAGATCCTGCAAATAAAGAATTTCACAGACCAACGTCCCTCATGAACATAGGTGCCAAAATCCTCAGAAAATATATTACCAAATTTTATCCAGCAATACATTAAATAAGATCATACACCATGACCAAGTGTGATTTATTCTGGAGACGCAGCGCTGGTATAATATTCGCAAATCAAGAAATGTGAGAGCTAAACAAAATGAAGGACAAAAATCTTATGATCATATCAATAGATACAGAGAAAATATTCTAGAAAATCCAGCACCCATTTTGGAAAAAACTGGGAGCAAAGTGGAAATAGAGGGAATATATCTCAACATAATAAAGGCCATATACAACATACCTGGGGCCAAAATCATACTCAACGTGCAAAGGCTAAAACCATATCCCCTAAGAAGAGGAATAAGACACGGTTGCCCCTTTCACCACTACTGCTCAGCATACTACTGGAAGTCCTAGCCACAGCGAGCAGACAAAAAGAGAACATAAAAGGCATCCGTATCGGAAGAGAGAAGGTTAACTGTCATTACTTGCAGATGACATGATATTGTACATAAAAAACTAAAGAGTCCACCGAGTACTTGTGGATATAATTAATGAATTTGGCAAGGAAGCTGGAAGCAAAATTAACATCAACACATTGATGGCATTTTTTTTACACCGATTATGAACTCTTAGAAAAGACTATACCATTTACCATTGCAACTGAAAAAATAAGACACCTAGGAGTAAAGTCAAAGAAGGATGTAAAAGACTTGTATTCAGAAACAGGACATTGAAAAAAGAAACAGAGGAAGATACAAAGGAGTGAAAGAATTATAGACTGAAAGAATTAACATTATCAAAATATCCATGCTACCCAAAACAATCTATAAATTCAACACAATTGTCATCAATCCCAACAGTGTGTTTCACAGAGCTGGAAAAAATGTTTCGAAAATTTATAGGAAACCAAAAAAGACCCCGTGCACCCACAGTATTCTTGAGAAAGAACAGAGTTGTAGGATCACATTACTGAATATCCTGCTGTAGGGCAAAGCCACTGTGATCAGAACAACCTGCTTCTGGCACAGGAACAGGCACATAGATCAATGGAAAAGTACAGAATCCTGAAATTGACCCATGCCATCATGGTCAATTAATATTTGACCAAAGGGTCAAGAATAAGCCATACAGTAAAGACAGACACTTCAGGTCCGGATATGGGTTCTTGCTGTGCTCAGTGTGGTCTCACTGAGCCTACAGACAGGGGCTTGGGATGTGGTCACGTAGCGTGGAAAAGGCTCCTGGACACCCCACTCGCTCCCCTTTGCTGTTGGGCTTCTGAAACATTTCTTCCAAACTGTGAGACTACAGCAGGCATCATCGTATTCAGCCCCGCCCCTCACTGTGAGCCTCAGTGTATGGGCCTTGTACCTGTAGAGAAACATTCCTGAGGAAGTCCTATTTTGCCTTAGCATCTTTAGGTTTCCTTCGGTTCGGTGTCTAGTGGGCTCTTTCTTAAGGCAACTCACGTTTCCCACTTCAGAATTCGTTTTCTTTAACACTTCCCACACATCCACAGGGACCCCTGGTAATATCCACAGGGAGAAATGCCCGGGCAGTAGAGGCTATTCCAGTATAAGGGATATCTGAGACTGAAGTGAGAGTCAAAGGGAAGAACTGTGGCTGGAGAGGACTGTAGCCTACATTCTGGTAGAGTTGGATCATCAGGATTATTACCGCCAAGATAAGGTCTCAGTCTGACTCCTTTTAGATTAGTAACTTTTTATTTGTTTCCATTGCTTTTGCTCTTTTGGTCGTTCTCTCATTCTGACTTTCTCTCATCCACTCCTTGGGTTTCAGTGACGAGTAGCAAGGATGACTTGATATTGCTTAAGGATTAGTTGGTTGCACAAGGGCTTGGTCTGAAGGAACAAAGTCAATAAACAATCATATTCACAGGAGGCCATTTCCATTTGAGGAAACGTAAAAAGTGTCAAAAACGGGCAAGGTGTACTGACTGTGGACATCATAGTCCAGAGATTGCCCAACACAAATTCATGTCCATGCCTTTGCCTCTGTGTGTGTGCATGTGTGTGTGTGTGCTTGTGTGTGCTTGTGTGTGCGGGCTGTGGCACACTCTCCTTCTTATTGTCCCTCTGCTCATTTACTCTTCCAGCAGGGGATTCTTGCCCAAATGAACCTAATACACTTCTGACTTCCCACACGCCTTGACTCAATTCGCCACAGGTATCTGTGCACCTTATTCCACCCCTTGCTAAATGTCGCTTGGGATCTTCGGCCTCAGAGACTGATTCTCTCAGCAAAACACTGTGCAGTCATACTTCTAGAGAGGGACTTTGGTTCAACTGTGAAGTCTCCCACCTGGTTGCCTGTTCCTAATGTGTGACCGACTCCCTACAGGGAGGATACTTAGAAATCCATCATTTTTTAGGACCCAACACTGGACATTTATGCAAGTTTATTTGGTAGGCTCAGAAGGCATTCTTACATTTGTCCAGCCGATGGCCTATATGTTCACTCTGGTGATTATTTTGTAGATGCTGAAAATGCATTCTCAAGATTATCCATTAAGAGGCAGCACTGTTCCTAGAATGATTTTATTGGGAATAACGTCAAGGCAGTCTTACGCTTGCCCACATGGAAGCGGCATCTTTGACCCAAACAATTTTATTGGGGATCCTGGCATTTGCTTCCAACGTTCGAACATAATACGGAACTGAGCTCTCACAGGGATTTTACTGAGAAATCTGGCAATGCATTATCAAGATTTTCCGTTAGGCTCTGCTTCCTTGCAAGTCCATATTCTCCATCTCTAACTTATGTGCCTGGAGCACCTCCAGCGGGCACCAGGTGCACTGGTCGACAAATAGGAAAACGCACGGCGAGCATCCCCAACAAAATCATTAGCTAAAAAATGCTGCCAACGGATGCTTGAGAATGACAATTCATTGCCAGTATCCCGCAAATAATAAGTTTTTGGGAAAGTTTTGCCACCTATGAAAAAGATTACGAATGCAGTGCCAGCATGCCCAATAAAATCATACTGTGGAAAACCTGCCTTCTGGTTGACAAGTGCAAGAATGGCTGCGTAGCATCTCCCATAAAATTATTTGATTGAAAATGCTGTCCTCCGTGGACAATCGTGAGAATACATTGCCAGCATCCCCAGTAAGGTCATTTGTACGGAAATACTGCCAATTCTCAGATAAGTCTGAGAATGTATTGTCAGAATCACCACAAAACCTCTCTGTCGGCAAAATGCAAAAGGGTGAGAATGCGCTGATAGTATCCCCAATCCAATCATGTGGTTGAAAACTACTGCGACGTCATGTAGAGACCTGAGACTGCCTTGCAGGCATCCTCAATAAAATCATTTGGGGCGAAACGCTGCCACGCATCCCCGCAAAAAAACTTTCTCTGGGACAAATGCTGCCAAGTGTGGGACAAACGTGAGCATCCATTGCCAGCCCCTGTAAAATTATTTGGTTGAAAAAATGCTGCCCCTTTGAATAAAAGGTGATAATGTATTTCAGGCATCTCCCGTAAAAACGTTTGATGAGAAATTACCTGACATTGTTTACAAATGTGAGAGAGCATTCCCGGCATTCCCAAGAAAAGCATTTGTTTTAAAAATGCTGCCACCTTGTGGAGGTAAGTGGGAGAGCATTAAACGCATCCCCTTTTAAAAAAACTTGGTGGAAATATACTGCCCCCTGGTGGACAAGGTGAAGCATGCATTGACTGCATCCCCAACAAAATCACTCTTTGAGAAAAAGGCCACCAGGTGCTAAAGGACTGTATGAATGATTTCCCAGAATCCCCAATGAAACCCCTACTGAGATCAAGGTGCCAACTGGTGGACAAGAGTGAGAACGCATGCTCTGGAATCACAATAAAGTGATTTGGGCCTAAAATTCTGATAGCCAATGTCCACGTGTGAGAATTCAAAACCAACATCCACACCCACACACACAATATCACTTTAGGGGAAAACTGCGGCGAATAGTTGGACAAACGTGAGAATGTACAGCCAGCAGCAATAAAGTCACTTGGTGGAAAAATTCCGCAACTGGCTGAACAAACGTAAGAATGCATTCTCAGCTTACCAAACAAAATCACTTGTGATGTCAAGGTGCCAACGGGTGGACAAGCGGGAGAAACCATTGCCTTTATGTGCAATAATAACATTTGGTGGAAAAATGCGGGCTTGTTGTAAACAGGCTTCACAATGCATTGCCAGCAGCCCCAATAATATCAGTTGTTGGAAAAAGGCCGCCACATGTTTGACAAGTGTGAGAATGCGTTGCCCGCATCCTCATGAAAATCCCTTCTGAGATGATGATGGCTGCCAAATGGCGGACACATTTGAAAATACATTGCCAAGATTCACAATGAAAATCTCTTGTGGGAAAAATGCCCTTATCTTGTCGACTTGTGTGAGTGTTCATTGCCAGCATCCCCAGTGAAATCACTTGTGGGAAAATGCTTCCACCTATTGGACAAAAGTGAAAATGCATCGCCAGAAGCCCCAGTGAAGTTACATGGTGGAAAATAGCTGCCACTTGTTCTCCAAGGAGGAGCATGCAGTGCCAGGATCCTCAATAATATCATTTGGTGGGAAAATACTGCACCTGGTGTTTGAGTGTCAGAAGGAATTGCCAGCAGCCTTAAAACAATCATTTGTAAATAAGAAACCAGTCACCTTTCTACAAATGTGAAAATGCAGTTACAGCATCTCCAATAAGATCACTTGTGGAGAAAATGCTGTCACCTGGTATTCGAGCAAGGGAATGCATTGCCAGCGTTCTCAGGAAAATCCCTTGGTAAACAAAAGTGGCCACCTTGTGGACAGATGTGGGAATGCATTGCCAGCACAACCAAAGGAATCGTTTGGTGGAAAATGTGGCCTCTTGTTTGAGAGACTGAAGAATGCATTGCCCGCATCCGCAATAAAATCATTTTGTGGAAAAGTACTTCTACGAAGTACGTTGGACGAACGTGCTTCCAGCATTCCCCAAACGATACTTTGTGGTGAAAGTGTTGCCAGCTATTGAACAAAAGTGAAAGTGCCATGCCACTATTCCCAATAGAATCATTTTTGGGAAAGTAGGTTCAATGGCTGTTAAAACGTGAGAATGCCTTGTCAACATCCACAAAATAATCACATTTGTGGAAAATGTAGCCAAGTCTTTTTCAAACTTGAGACTGAATTTTCAACACCCCCAATAATATAATTTGGTAGTAAAAATGCTTCCACAAACGTGTTAAGACAAACGTGGGAAAGCATTGCCAGCATCTCAAACAGAATCGTTGGTGGAAAAATGCTGCCATCTCATGTTTCAGCGCCAAAATGCATTGCCAGTTTCCCCAAAATGGGACAGTGGAGGGAAAATGCAGACAGCTGTAGAAAAAAACGTGGGAATGCCTTGCCAGCATCCTCAGTAAAAGTACTTTGTGGGGAAATTCTGCCACCGGGTGGAAAAGCGTGAGAATGCACTTCCAGAACATTCCTGATATTCACTAGCGGAATATTGACGCCAACTGATAAATATAGAACCATTGCAAGCATCTCCAGCGAAATCGTGCGGTAAAATAATTCTGCTGCCTGCTTGACACACATTAGCTTCCATTGTCAGCATAGCCAATAAAATCTCGTGGTGTCAAAATGCCACCACCTGGTGGACAAACGAGAAAATGCATCTTCTGCATCTCCACAAGCATCCCAAATATGATCCTCAGTTGGAACAATACTGCCACCTGGTGGGTAAACGTGAGAATGCATCCACGAGTTCACCAATGGATTCATCCTGTTGAAAATGTTTCCACCTGTTGAATGGAATTGTGAATGCTTTTCCAGCATCCCCAATAAAATTACTCGTGAAATCATGCCGACACCTGGTGGAAAAGTGTGAGAATGCATTGCCAGCATCCCCAGAACAATCGTTGGTAAGAAACTTTCTGCCGCCTCTGGACAAAAGTAAGAATTCAGAGTGAGCATCTGCAATAATACCATTTGAGGAGAAAATGCTGCCACGTGGTGTTTCAGCATGAGAATGCAAAGGCTGAGGCTGCTCTGGAACCACTTGCCTCTATTGATCATCACAACCACCATATATTTCCTTAAGTGTCTCCTTATTCCTCCACAGGTCATCCTGAAAACACTGCCCGTTATAAACGGGTTGTGGCGGCACATGTTGAACACAGGGCTGGTGGAAACTTAAGAGATCCCACTGGCGGCAGTGACCCATTTTACAGATTGGGGATTATTCAGTATTCTTTAGTAATAGTCAGAGGAGACAATAGGAGGTTTGTTGTGTTCAGGGGACCTCCCACACTGTGAGATAAATAGGAGGGACTGTCCATTTTACTTCAAAGAAGAGTCGTGCACATGAGAAGCTTTCTCAGCGAAATATGTGTTTTCAAGCAAACATTGTTTCCCTGCACAGGAAATAGATGCAGAATGTCCCTGTGGGAAAGCATTGAGATGCGGAGACATCCAGAGCATGGCATGTAGTTAGAAAGATAAATTAAGAGCAAGTACCGTGTCTGTCTGTCTATCTGTCTGTCTTTCTGTCTGTCTGTTGTTTGTGTGTTGGTTTGAGCCTTACGATTGGCTGCCTTGGAATGATCGACCAGTCCCTGGGAGGGCTGGGCCTTACAGTTGCAGAAGTGGGTAAGTTATGCTTTGGCAGAGGAAATGTATCATGAGTTTCTACAAGGGCCAGACAGGGTGGAGCAGGGAGAGGAGAAGGAATTGATTGAGGAGGAATTAATTGGCAGGGAGCAGTTTGTCCACGGTGAGAGGACGTCATAAAAGTCATGAAGGTGGTGGTTGATGTTGAGCCTCAGGCACAGATAGAAACAAAACATCCACAAGAAGAGCCAGTCGAGCAGGAGCACGAAGAGGATAGGCTGAGTGGGCAGTGCACCTGGTCCCCACTGGATGTGCTCCGGGCACTTAAGTTAGGAATGTAGCCCGTGAACTTACAAGTGAGCAGATCCTTCTGCTGGCTCAAGCCCAGTACCTGGCAGCGGCGGCAGCCCTGTTTAGAACTGAAAAGCACAAACGTTCAGTGCATTGCCAGATGCTGAGTCAATAGTGTATCCTTGACTCTACAGAAGGGAACGCAATATGCCTGCCCTAGTGCATGAGAAATGTATTAGTGGGGATCGGTAGCTCAGAATCAAATAGACACATTGGAGTGAAGCTCAGGATAGTGAGAACAGTGTGATCCAAAATCTCAGAGACACCCTTTTATCTCACCAGTACCACAAAAACTCTCCCTGGGCTTCAGGAGCGCCGTCCCAGATCAGACTCATGCGCAGAACAAGGGCCATTGCCTCCACACTGCTCTGTGTCACTCAGGTTCTTCTTGGGGTAATGCTGCACTCGAGGGGGGCTGCATGTCCAAGTCCTCTGTATGTCCAAGTCAGTGAGAGGCAGGAATGAGTGATGTCCACAAATAAAGGTATCCTGTTAAGCACTCAGCAGGCAAGTATGTAGGCGAGGTCAAAGGCTGTCAGGAAAACAGTGTGCCTGTGTGTGTATAAACACATGGAGCCCACAAGAACCACTGTGCTCTCTTTTTGCATCTTATGGTGAAGGAGCTGGGCTAGGGGTTAGAGAGGTGGGAGCAATCCAAGCTGCTTTAAGGATCTGCTCCTTTTTGTAGCTGTTTCATGTTCAGCTTGCAGCGTGCAGGCGTTTTGACCTGCTGCAATTTGTCAACAATCTGGAATTGTCAGCCATTATCAGTGACCAAGATGAAACCATGCTCAGCCACATGATCAATCTGAAAGTCAGGCTGTGCAGACCACGGCTGGGGAGGTAGAGAGCTTGTGAAAAAATCCTATCCCTGCAGGAAGGAATAGGCGGGAGTTCTGGAATAAGTTATCACCCTAAACCGGATCCACTATCCTTTTGCAGGTGAAGGAAGCCTGGCATGGCAGCAATCGCTGCAAGACTGTGCTGCTCTTTCACAAAAACCCCTACATCCATGATACTGTGATTGTGAAGGATCCTCTCATAGCCATCACAGGAGAGAGGAGGCTCCCTGCATGGCCTGCGGCAAGAAGTGTGTCAAAGTTGGAAGGTGACAGGTTCCTCTCCACACACTCCTCAAGCTGCAGGATACAGGGTGACCCATTCCACTCACATTCAGTGGTACCTGCAGTATGAACGACAGGCCTACAACTGCAGGCAGAACAGCAGCATTCACTTCTTCAACTTCGTCTCTGATCACTATGTTTCGGGATCTGACAGGATTGCTTAGGTGGGTCCTTGCAGGAAATGCCATTAGAGAGCTTGGTGTGATCCCCTGCTTTTTGGGTTTGTGGTTTAGACGCCTGCCCTCTCCTGTGGAGCCCATTTTTCCTTTCCAGATCACCAGTGAGAACTATGAGTGGGTGTTGGCATCGGGAGAGGGGACATAGATGATAACAGGTGAGCAGAGACCAACTCTTCACTTGCCTCTGGATTGCCAGGTAGCTGGGACATTGTTTTCTCACATGAACACACTGAAGCTGGGAGAAATACAGCCTGTGACATCATCACGGTATGAGGATGAGGCTGGAAGTTCTGAGCACCGCATGGCAATCATGTTCACTTGGGGGAGGCTGAAGGATGATGAGGTCATGTCTGTTTCCTCTGTCACTCAGAATGAAAGTAGATTCTTTGGCCTATTTCTCTGATCTCACACCTCAGGTCACCAACACCACCCTCAGGCCTGCCTACCATGCATTAAAGAGAAGTTCTGTGATGTGCTTCCTAGAACCCCCTCCACAATTTTCCAGTATCCTCCTTCATGAAAATGCTGAGGCTGCTGTGCCACCACATCCCTCTATTGATCATCACAACCACCATGTATTTACTGAATTGTATCGCTGGCCTTCCTGGGTACACTGCCCATCACAACCAAGTTGTGGTGGGAACTGTTGAATGCATGGCTGGAGAAAACGGAAGAGATTCCAACTTTGTCAGGTTTGGGCTTGACATGATTTTTAAATACTTTTTGATTATCCTCAGAGGAGATGATACCAGATTTGCTGTGTTAACTGCACGGATTTAACGTGTGAGAACTATAGGAGGGACCTTCCAATATAAGTAGTGCACGTGAGAAGCTTTTTCAGATTAAAAGGTGTTTCAAGCAAAGATTCTTTTCCTGCGTAGAAATTAGGTGCAGAATGTCCCTGTGGAAAGGCATTCAGCCATGGATATATGCAGCACATGGAATAAATGGCAAGATAAAGCGAGAGCATCTAATGTGCCTGTTTATGTATTGTTTGCCTTGACAATGGACTCTCTGAATTACCCGCCCCGTGAATGCATGGCCTTTACAATTGCAGAAGTGGCTAAGTTGTGTTTTCTGATGGTATCAGAAGCCAAAATTCTTTCTGTGTGGTAGAGACTGTGGTGGATTAAGAAATCAGTGAAAGTCCAATAGAGTTTACCATTTTCCCTTGGGTGATAAGGGAGTTCAAGGAAAGGCCTTGTGTGCAAGGGTCGGAATTTGCAGTGATAAGTTATAAAGGATGATGCGTTTGCCATACCCTCGCTTTAGGGAGACAGCAGGGAACCAGGCCGGGGTTTTACGTTCATTTCACAGTTAAACCAAATTCCCTTTGTAGAAGTATGTGCAAACTGTATTTTTCTGTTAGAAGCCGCCTTTTGGCACGTGCGGACATAACTGCATGCTGTGACTGTTCAAGAATGAGAATCCATTTCCAGCATCACGAAAGAAATGACATTTTGAGGTAAATGCAAACAACTCTTGGGCATACCTGAGCATGCCTACCGTGCATGCCCAATGAAATCATTTGGTGGAAAAGTGCTGCCACCTGGTGGAGAAACGAGGGAATGCAGTGGTACCATCCCGAATGAAATGACATGTGAAGTCATGCTGCCATCTCGTGGACAAGTGTGGATATGCATTGCCAGCCTGCTCAGTAACTTTATTTGTAAAAAAAAGCTGCCATGTTTTGACAAGCATGAGAATGAATTGCCAACATCCCCAATAACATGATTTGAAACGAAAAGCTGCCATCTATTGGATAAGCGTGAGAATGCCTTTCCAGCATTCCCGACAATGTTATTTAGGAGAAAAATGCTGCGACCTGGAAGGATATGACAGGATACTGAGGTTGGGCCTCGGTGGCAATGCAGAAGGAGAGCTTTGGGTTCCCCTACCTCTTGGGTTCGTAAAGTGAGATCCCTGGCTTCTTCTGACTAGTCCTGTTTGCCCTACTAGAACATCAGTAATAGAAGTGTGGTCTAATCATCTCAAGTACTGTGCGAGGAGCTTGGCCCCAGGAGAGTGAAGGTAGAGGAGTACAGGTGAGGGGGACTGTTCCTGGACACTCGCCCCTAGTTTGCTAGGTAGCTGGGTCATTGCTTTCTCTCATGGACGCCCTGATACTGGGAGGAGTAGAGCCTGTTATGTCAGGTCCTCAGAGAATCAGGTTGAGAAAGGAAGTATGTAGCACTGCAGTGGGAATTATATTCAGACAGGGACACCTGATGTAAAATGAGGAAGTGTGCATGTGCAAAATCATTCAGCATCAAAGCAGATTCATTGACCCACTCCTCTGAACTCTCGCTCCAGGCCACCTCCCTCACCCTTAGGCCCGTCTACTATTCCTTAAATGGAGGCTCCCATGATGTCCTTCCTCTGACCCTTCCCACACTTGTCCAGGAGTCTTTTCATACAAAGGCTGAGGCTGCTGTGCCACCACTTCCTTTTATGGATCATTGCAACCATCAAATATTTCCTTAGGTGTGTCCAAATTCCTAACTGGGTGATCCTGAGGTCATTGCTCATTAAAAAGGTGGTGTGGTGTGATGCATCCAACACAAGGCAGCAGGAAATTTAAGAGATCCTAATTTCAGCAATGACCGACTCTTCATGTTAGGGCCACCAGTAATTATACTATACTCTTTAGGAATTTTGCTAGGAGATGATAGTCAATTATTGTGTTAGGGTATCTCCCACAGTGTGAGTTAAATAGGAGGGACCATCCATTTTCCTTCAAATAGAGAAGTGCACATAAGAAGGTTTTGACATGAGTATGTGTTTTCAAGCAGACATTATGTTCCTGCACAGGACAATGGAGCAGAATGTCTGTGTGACCAGGTATTCAGTCACAGAGAGATCGGGAGCATGGTATGAAATGGAAAGTTAAAGCAGGAGCATCAGCTCTGTTTGTCTGTTTGTCGTGTGTTCTTGGAACACATAAATCAAGAGCATCAATAGCGTCTGTCTCTGTGGTGTTTGTCCCTAGTTTGGGGCATTACAACTGGCTGCCTGTGAATGACCATTGCCTGTGAGGGCTGGGCCTGTGCAGTGGCAGTGGCGGTTAAGTTGTTATGCTTTAGGACAGTATGAGAAGACAGAATTCTTTCTGTGTGCTGGAGGCTGGGGAGGAGGGAGAACTAAGAGTAAGTCCATTGAAGTGGGTGATACTAATGGACCCAGGGACATAAGGAAGCTCAAGGAAAGGGATTTGGGAGCAAGGGCCTGAATGTCCACTGCGAGCTCCGAAAGGATGATGGATTTCCAGGTTCCTTTCTGTCGGAGGTCAGCTCACACATTGACAGCAGGCAAAGCGGTGGGAGGCTTCCCAGTGCATTTCACACTTGAAGCAGAAGCCCTCCCTAGAAGTATGAGAGCACTGTATTTGCTGCGAGAATCATCCTCTGAGCCCAGGATTCAGAACCACACTTAGCCAGTGGGAGTATAAATTGCATGTAGGAGTTGTGGGGAAGAGAGCAAAGGCATGTGAGCAGTCAGTCTGGATATTAGGTTCACTTGTGGTCGAATCCCCAGCTGGAAGGGTAAATGACCAGAGGGACAATAAGATGCAGAGTGTTCTATAGCCCTCACACACAACACACACAGAGGCACAGGCATGTACGTGAAGTTGTGTTGGGCAATCTCTGGACCATGGTGTCCACAGCCAGTACATCTTGTGCATTTTTTACGGTATTACATTTCCTCACATAACAATGGCCTCGTGTGAATATGATTGTTTATTTACTTTGTTCCTTCAGACCGAGCCTTTCTCCTGCAATGAAGAAACACTTAGGCAGCATCAAGTCGTTCTTTCTACCGGTCACTGAAACCCAATGGGTAGATGGAAGAAAGAGTCAGAATGAGGAAAAGACAGAAAGAGCAAGAGTAATGGAAACAAAAACAAGAGAACTGATGTAAAAGGAGTCAGATTGAGACCGTATCTTGGCCGTAGTTATCCTGATCACCCAACTCTACCAGAATGTAGGCTACAGTCCTCTCCAGCCACAGTTCTTCCCTTTGCCTGTCACTTCAGCCTCAGATATCCCACAGACTGGGCAGCCTGTAATGTCCCGGGCATTTCTCCCTGTGGATATTACTAGGGGTCACTGTGGATCTGTGGGAAAGCGGTAGAGAAAATGGATTCTGAAGTGGGAAACGTGAGTAGCCGTAAGCAAGAGCCCCCCAGACACCAAACCCTGGGAAAGCTGCAAATGCTCGGGTAACATAGAGCTTCCTCAGGAATGTTTCACCACAGTTCTGAGGCCCATACACTGAGGCTGACAGTGAGGGGCGGGGCTGAGTAGCGTGATGCCCTCTGTCCAGTCACAGTTTGGAAGAGCTGTTTTAGTAGCCCAAAATGGTGTGGGCATGCCCAAGTCCTCCATCAGAGGCAGGAACGTGTGACGTGCGTGAATCAGGGTATCCTGTGAAGCCGTGTGCAGGCAAGGGTGTGGGGATATCAAAGCCTGTGAGGAATCAGTGTGACCGCATGGGTGCAGGCACCTGTAACCCCAGGAACCTCTGTGTTCCTCTGTGCCTCTTATGCAGAAGGAATGGGGCCAGAAGATAGGTGGTTCAGGCCAAGCCAGGCTGTTTTGTAGATCTCCATGTTTTAGTTCTTTCATAGCCACACGATCAATGTGAAGGTGATGTTGCAGGTACTGGTGCTGGAAAGGGAGGGGCCTTGAGAATATAACCTGTCCATGTAAGCAGGGACACTTGGGTGTCCAGGAGTGAGATGTCCCTAACCCCCACCCACATTCCTTCTGCAGGTGGAGGGAGCCAGACATGCCAGGGATGATGGCAAGGTTAACTGTCCTTTTGTAGCAAATCATACTAATGCAGTACTGCCACTGTGAAGGAGTATCTCATTACCATCACAGGCGGGAGCAGGCTCTCTCTATGGGCAGCAGCAGGAAGTGCATAGAACTTGAAAGGTGATGTGCCCTTCTCCACACACTCCTCATGCTGCAGGATACAGTGCATCCTATGCCTCTTGCATTCAGTGGTGCCAGCATTATGAACGATGGGCCAACAGCTCCAGGCACCAGAACAGCAGCCTTAACTACTTCAACTAGTTCTCTGCCCACAGCGTGGCAGGGTCTGACAGGATTGCTGAGGTGGAGGCTTGCTTGCAATGCCCTAAGAGAGCTTGGTGTGTTCCCCTGCTTTTGGATTTTTAGTCAGATCCCTGCCGTCTCTGGACGATCACTTTTTGCTCTGCCAGAAAATCAGTAAGGACTACTTGAGGATGTTGGAACCAGGAGAAGGCACTTAGAGGACATGTGAGGAGATGCCAGTGGGGCTCCCCCTTGGGTTGTCAGGTAGCTGGGACATTTTTCTCTCACATGAACACCCTGAGGCTCGGAAGGATAGCCTATGACGCCAGGCCACTGCGGCATTGGGAAGAGACAGAAAGTCTGAAGAACTGCAGTGTGGCATCATGTTCAGGCAGGAAGCTGAAGGAAGATGCAGGAGTGTGCATGTCTACCGTCACTCAGAATCAAAGCAGATTCATGTACCCATTCCTGTGAGCTATTGTAAATTGTGCTGCTCTGAACAGAGGGGTTTATATATTCTTCCTGATCGATGTTCCTGGTTTCGTAGGACATATTCCAAGCAGTGGGGCCACTGGGTTCAATGGCAGTTCTGTATTTCAATTTTTGAGAAAACCTCCTATGTCATAAGGTTTTCCATACAGGCTGCACGAGTCTGCATTCCCACCAGCAGTATACTAGGGTGAGCTTTTCTGCACACCCTCACAGGCACTTTCTGTTTATTGACTTATTGAAAACATAGCCATTCTGGAAGACCTCAGGTGATACCCCATTATTGTTTTAATTTTCATCTCTCTGGTGATTAGTGACACTGAGCAGTTTTCATATGTCTCTTGGACATGTTTATGCGCTCTTTGGAGAAGTGTCTACTTAGGTCTTTGCTCGTTTTTTAATTGGATCGTTTGTCTTCCTCTTGTGAAGGTGTGTTTCTTAAAATATTAGGGGTAGTAACCCTTTATCAGATGTATCATCGGCAAATATGTTCTCCCATATAATGAGTTCCCTTTGCATTTTGTTGATGGTATCTTTGTGCAGAATCTTTTTATTTTGCTGTAGTCCCATTTGTTTATTTTCTCCTTTGCTTCCATTGCCCTAGGCAGTGTATTGGTAAGCATATTGCAATGAGAGATGTCTGAGATCATGCTGCCTCCATTTCCTTCTAGGATTTTTAATGGTTTCATGTTTTACCTTTAAGTTTTTTATCCAGTTGGAGTTGATCCTTGTGTGTGGTGCAAGATAGTGGTCTAGTTGCATTATTTTGAAAGTTCCTGTCCAATTTTCCCAACACCATTTATTGAAGAGACTTCCTTTACTCCACTGTATGCTCTGCCTCCTTTGTAAAATCTCAATTGAGTGTAATGAGTTGGGTCAATTCCTGGGTTCTCTGTTCAGTTCCATTTATGTCATTAAGTCTGTTCTTCTGCCAGTTCCATTCTGTTTCGATTAAAATGGCTTTACTATATCTTGATATGTATTATTTTGATTCCTTCCACTTTTTTCTTCCTCCCAAAATTGCTGCAGCGATTTGGGGTCCTGTCCTTTTTGTGTCCTTTAAATTTTTGCACTACTTCTTCTAGGTCTGTGATATCGGACATTGGTATTTTATGAATAGTTTGAATCTATAGATTGCTTTGGGGAGTACGGACATCTGAATGAGGTTGATTCTAGCAATCCATTAGCATGGTATATTCTTACACTTGTTTATATCTTCCTCTATCTCTTTTTTGAACATATTTGTTTTGCAAGTACACGTCTTTCACCCCTTTGGTTAAGTTAATTCCTAAGTATCTTAATTTTATTGTTGCACGTTAAATGTGTTTTTGTTTGTTTGTTTGTTTGTTTTAGTTTCTCTTTCTGAGAGATCATGAATGTTGTTTAAAAATGCCATTTACTTCTGGGCATTAATTTTCCATCCTGCTGCATAGCTGGGTTCATTTATTATTAAATCTAGAAGTCTTTTGGTGACCTCTTTAGTGTTCTCAGCATACAATATCAGGTCATCTGCAAACAGTGACAGTTTTATTTCTCCTTTCCAATTTGGATGCCTTTTATGTTTTCTCCTTGTCTGATCGCTGTGGCAAGGACTTCCAACACTCTGTTGAATAAAAGATGGTGAAAGTGTGCCGGGGCCAGCCGGCAGGCGAACGAGGACCTGATTGAGGGGGTGAGGATTAGAAAAGAAAGACTCATAGAAAAGGATGGGATCGGGAGGGCTACAGCCAAGGCAGGGCTGAGCTGAGCTGAGCCGGGCTGCGCCCCGAGTTTATTGATTACAAGCTTTTTATAGTGCACCCAGACCACCATACCCAAAACAGTGACCTTTTACCCAGTTCCTGCTCTGCACAAACATTCTTGTTTGTCTAGACACTCTGTCTCCAAGTCAAGGTCTTTGTGCAGGGTTTCTACTCCCTAAAGCAAAGGATACTATGTAATCTTAACTAAGCTACAGGAGGCAGAGGTGCTAGCTCTGCCGACCCACCCTGCGGGTCAACGTGCCAGAGATTTCTCTCTAAGGCGACGCTAGGGTCGGCGAGCCCCTGGAGAGACTCCAGGGCAGCACCCTACCAGGCAGAGGTGCTAGCTCTGCCGACCCACCCTGCGGGTCAACGTGCCAGAGATTTCTCTCTAAGGCGACGCTAGGGTCGGCGAGCCCCTGGAGAGACTCCAGGGCAGCACCCTACCAGGGAGACTATTCATGAGGGGCAGCCAGCCGGCTCCCCACATCTCCCCCTTTCTTTTCTAAACTAAAGACTTAGGCTCTAAAGTTTTTGGGCGGGTATGCAGGTGGAGAGTATGTAGTCCTATTTTTAGGACTTTAATATCTCTCATGAGTGTTTTCAGTATGCAGGGTGTTATTAAAAAACTAAGGACAACGAGAGTAGCCAATCCGGCCACTCCGAGAATTCCATGTTTCCAATCTGTTGCTGAGAGGAAATGTCCCCTCATTCCATTAACCCAAGATTGCGCCATTTCTGCAAGTGAGGTGTCTATCTTAGGCGCTTCCCTCTACAGTTCATCCAATGTGGTTGCTTTGTACGATTGGTGAGATCAGGTTCACAGATAGGCACCCCCTCTGGGGGATTCGTGGCGCTTCCCATAGCGATCTTACTGGGATACCATAGGTTCACATGCCAATGTGTCCAATCTGAAACCGACAAAGTCTAAGGCTGTTGACGGCATCCTCCTCGCCTGGTCGGTCAGTTGCGCGAGGGTCTCCGTCACCGAGTTCTGGGGCGCTGGGTTCCGTCGAGATGGAGCTCGGCCGCGCAGGGGCGTTCTGGAACGCATGCCGTACCAGCCTCTCCGGGAGCCACCGCGGCGCTTCAGCATCCTGTGGAAAAACACACACATGCCCTCGGCCCCAGATTAATACCGGATCTGGCCCATGCCAAGCCCCATCAAGCGGATCCTTCCATCTCACCAAGGCTTGGTGCTTAGATGAACTCGGCTGCCAAAGCCTTTGGGCTGCAGAGTGGCCTTCAGCATCCAAAATTAAAAAATTAAGAATAAAAAGAGCATGATTTAACTGATTCTGGGGGGTTAGGGGGTACAGCTCCCCCTTTTTTATTCTAATTAATTGATTTTTGAGGGTGCTGTGCGCACGCTCGACTATGCCTTGGCCCTGTGGGTTGTAAGGGATTCCAGTCTTGCTCTGAATTCCTAGTTGGGCGCAAAAATTCTGAAAACGCTGGCTAGTGTAACCAGGGCCATTATCAGTTTTTATTATTTTAGGTTGTCCTATAATGGCCATGCAGCGTAAGCAGTGAGCAATAACTTGAGTACTGGACTCACCCGGCAAGGCCGAGGCTATTATAAAGCCTGAATACGTGTCCACTGTAACATGAACAAATTTTTGTCTACCAAAGCTAGGGATATGGGTGACATCCATTTGCCACAGATGGTTGGGCAGCAGCCCTCGGGGGTTGACTCCATAATGAGGAATAGTAGTAAGAGCAGGACATGTGGGGCAGTCTTTTACTATTTGACGAGCCGCCTCTCTGGTGATTTTGAACTGGAGTCGGAGAGTATGCGCATTTTGGTGGTGTAGGGCATGGGATGCCTGGGCGGCGGGCACTCCGACGAGGTAAAGTCGGGTGGCTTCGTCTGCCCGTCTATTGCCATCAGCTAAAGGCCCAGGTAAATTAGTGTGGGCGCGGATGTGCCCAAAATAACAAGAGTGACTGCGATTTAAAATGGCTGTTTGTATGGCCAGAAATAATTGCTGCACAGTGGATTTAGTGGTGCCAATAAAGGGCACAGTTTCAATACATGAGAGCCCTCGGACTACATAGTGACTGTCAGATATGATGTTTATAGGCTTGTGTGCAAAGTCAATAAGCACCCGACATACAGCAGCTAATTCAATCTCTTGGACTGAAGAATAGGGGGTGGTCCATCGGACAACTCGTTGCTCATGCACATAGGCGGTGGTGCCCGATGAAGAGCCATCAGTAAACACCGTGTCAGCATCAGGCAAAGGCTGGTCCGTCACTATCTTGGGAAAGATAACAGAATGCCTGAGAAAAAACTGTAAAAGTTTATTTGGAGGGTAATGATTGTCCACCTGTCCTGGGAATTCAGCTAGAGCAATGCCCCAAGGTGTGCATTTCTGGAATAACCAGTTTATCTGGGCCTGAGAATAAGGCACTAAGATGGCCGCAGGCTCTCGTCCGAAATATCGGCAAGATTCTTCTCGAGCCTGTTGGATAAGAATTGCCACATGCTCGTAATAAGGGGTTAACACTCGAGCAGGTGAAGATGGGAGATGCACCCAGCGGAGTGGGCGGTCCTGCCATAGGACGGCCGTGGGGGAATGGGTGGTGGCCAGGATGCAGGCATACCAAGGCTTGCTATAATCACAAAAAGTCGCCTGCTGTGATTTTATGGCTGTCTCGACCCTTTGTAGGGCCGCCCGTCCCGCCTGTGTAAGTTGTCTTGGCGAAGACGGGCTTGAGTCACCCTTGAGAATGTCAAACAGGGGTTTTAACTCTCCAGTAGTTAAGCCTAAATAAGGTCTGATCCAATTAATGTCTCCAAGCAGCTTTTGAAAGTCATTTAAAGTACGGAGGTCGTCCACTCTGAGGGACACCTTCTGACAAGAAAATAGGTCAGGCTGAAGATGAAATCCCAAGTAAGCAAATGGAGGATGACGCTGCACCTTCTCTGGGGCAATAATCAACCCCTGCTTACTCAAGTCCTGTTCAAGGTCTGCAAAAGCCCTAAGTAAAATTCCTTCTTGACTAGCTGCAATTAATATATCATCCATATAGTGACACAAATAGATAGTGGGATAGATCCGCCGGACTCGGGACAGAGTTGCGGCTACAAATTTTTGACACAAGGTGGGGCTATTTGCCATCCCCTGCGGCAGCACTCTCCACTGGTATCGTTGCATGGGTTCTTTGAAATTTGCTGATGGGACACTAAAAGCAAATCTCTTGCAATCCTGTGGATGAAGGGGAATAGTATAAAAACAGTCTTTCAGGTCAATAATTATTTTGAAAGTGCCTCGGGGGATGGCCGCAGGAGTGGGCAGTCCTGGCTGAAGAGCGCCCATAAGTTCCATAGTCTCATTAACTTTTCTTAAATCCTGGAGCAATCTCCACTTTCCAGATTTCTTTTTAATAACAAATATGGGGGAATTCCAGGGGGAGTTAGAAGGCTCTATGTGGCCCTGCCGGAGCTGGTCCTGCACCAGGTCCTTAGCGGCAGCTATTTTTTCCTCAGACAGGGGCCATTGATCTACCCACACAGGCTGATCTGATTTCCAAGTTATCTTATCAGCGTGGGTAACAGGAATATCAAAGGCCCCACCTAAAAATACCCTAGGCCTGTGCGACTAGGGCGTGGCTGGGGCTGCAAAGGTTCCGTAATTCCATCTCCAGCCTTTTCTGTGCTAGGGCAAACAGGGCACGCTCTCGGGGGTCTAGTATTTTAACCCCTGCCTGTCCAGCGTGCGGCAAGGCAGTCCTCGCTGCAGCAACACCAAAACCCGTCCCAGGGTAACTAGAGGGGTCATCTGTACCTCCTCTCATCCCGCCAGAGCCTGGACCCTGTAAGAGATCTCTCATCTGTTGTAACATTCCCCGCATCTTGCTCTGTACCTCCTCCGCGGTGGCTGCGGAGGGGGTAGGGCCAGACCTTTTTGTGCACTCTTCAGAAAGAAAAGCAAACTCCCCATATCTCTCTCTCTCATACTCTGCAGCGGCTTCTTCAAGATCTCCCTCTTCCTTTGGGGTTAGTCTATCAGGCCGGCTATTGCCAATAAGAGGCCCCGGCTCCAGCGGGGGAGCGGTGGCCACATCCTCAGAGTGTGGATCTTTCACAGAGTCAGCACGGACCTCTAGGGGAGGATTCATGCGGGTGCCTTCATGGCGTGGGTCAAGGCTGTCCCTAACCAAATTCCAAAGAGAAAAAGTTTCTACTGGCATCTTTTGGGGTCCATGGGCCTGAAAATATCCCTGCAAGCGTTCTCCTACCTTATTCCAAGTTTCTAAATTCACCGTGCCCTCCTCAGGGAACCAGGGGCACACTTCCTCCACAAACTGCAAAAATGTACGCAGTTGTGAGGTACTAACCTTGGCGCCCCTAGAACGGAGCATTGTTTTTAAGACTTGTGCGAACAGCATTCTGCTATTCTCCTGTCCCATGATTTCCTTACTCCCGATGTACTAACCGCCCTCTCCGCTACCGTGGTTGCACTTACCCAGTAGCAATGCGCGCTCCCCGAGCGGTGTCCTCTACCGTTGTCCCAGGTTTTCAGGTCCCTGTTCGGGCGCCACTTGCCGGGGCCAGCCGGCAGGCGAACGAGGACCTGATTGAGGGGGTGAGGATTAGAAAAGAAAGACTCATAGAAAAGGATGGGATCGGGAGGGCTACAGCCAAGGCAGAGCTGAGCTGAGCTGAGCCGGGCTGCGCCCCGAGTTTATTGATTACAAGCTTTTTATAGTGCACCCAGACCACCATACCCAAAACAGTGACCTTTTACCCAGTTCCTGCTCTGCACAAACATTCTTGTTTGTCTAGACACTCTGTCTCCAAGTCAAGGTCTTTGTGCAGGGTTTCTACTCCCTAAAGCAAAGGATACTATGTAATCTTAACTAAGCTACAGGAGGCAGAGGTGCTAGCTCTGCCGACCCACCCTGCGGGTCAACGTGCCAGAGATTTCTCTCTAAGGCGACGCTAGGGTCGGCGAGCCCCTGGAGAGACTCCAGGGCAGCACCCTACCAGGCAGAGGTGCTAGCTCTGCCGACCCACCCTGCGGGTCAACGTGCCAGAGATTTCTCTCTAAGGCGACGCTAGGGTCGGCGAGCCCCTGGAGAGACTCCAGGGCAGCACCCTACCAGGGAGACTATTCATGAGGGGCAGCCAGCCGGCTCCCCACAAAAGTGGACGTCCCTGTCTTGTTCCTCTTATTAGGGGATATGTTTTAGTTTTTGCCCATTGAGTATGAAGTTGACTGAAGGTTTGTCCTATAAGGACTTTAATGTGTTTAGGCATGATCCCTCTATCCCCACTGTGCTGAGAGTTTTTCTCAAAAATGGGCGCTGGGTTTTGTTGCTCTTTCTGCACCTACTGAGATGATCATGAGATTTTTGTTTGTCAAATGGTTCCTGTGAGGCATCACATTTATAGATTTGTGAATACTGTACCAAACCTGCATCCCTGGAATAAACCCCACTTGGTCATGGGGTGTGATCTGTTTAACATATTGCTTGATCCAATTTGCTAATATTTGTTTGAAGATTTTAGCATCTTTGTTTATCACGGATATTGGCCTGTAATTCTTTCTTTGCAAGGTCTTTACCTGGATTTGTAGTTGGGATTATTCAGGCTGCCTAAAAAGAGCTTGGGAGTGTTTGTTCCTCTCGGACTTTTTGGAACAATTTGAATTATTTTTTGAATGTTTGATAAAACTCCCCTCTGAAACTGTCTGGGCCTGGCCCTTTTTTTCTTGGGCATTTTTAAAAAAATCACTGTTCCAATTTCACCAGTTTTTATCAACGTGTTCAGCATGCCTGATTCTTCCTCACTGAGTATTGGAAGGTTGTGTATTTCCAGAAATTTGTCTATTTCATCCAGGTTGTTGGCATATAGTTGTTCAGGGTATTTGCTTACAACCCTTTGTATTTCAGTGGTATCAGTTGTTACTTCACTTCTTTTGTTCCTCAATTTATTTATTTTTGACCTCTGTCTTTGGTTTTTGGTGAGTTGGGTTAAAAGTTCATCACACTGATTGTCTATTCAAAGACAAGCTCTTGGTTGCATTGACCTTTTTTAATTTTTTAGTCTCTACGTTATTTATTTAGGCTCTGGTTCTTTATTATTTTCTTCCTTTTACTTCCTCTGGGCCTTTTCTTGGTTTCTGTTCTCTTTCTAAATCTTTCAGTTGTAGTGTTAGATAGTTTAGTAGAAATTTTTCTGGTTCTCATTGCTATAAAAGTTTTTAACAAAAAAAGTTCGTATACACTACTCTATTTGGACCCTGATCTAAAAGTGTTTCCTCCCTGCTACATACAAACTGTTGCAAAATTAATGCCAGTAATATAATAGTGGCAAATCACCAATGAAAACATGAGTAAAACTAAAGAAATCATTTTAAAACCTCTACCAATTTCAAGTTAAATATACCTACAAACTTCATATTTAAAAAGGCATATCTACCCTGGGCAGCGGGGCTCAGTGGTATAGTGTCGGCCTGCACACTGAAGGGTCTCCGGTTTGATTCCCAGTTGAGGGCACATACCTAGGTTGTAGATTCATTCCTCATCCCAGGTGTGCAGCGAATTAGAAAAGCAACCAATGTCTGTGTCTCTAACACTGAGGCAACTCTCTCTCTCTACCCCTTCTTCCATGCCACTCTCTCTGGAAGTCAATGAAAACAATATCCTCTAGTGAGGGTTAACAACAACGACAATAGCAATAGCATAGCCATGGAGATGGGAAAGACATCAGTGTAAATGAGGAAATAGTCCAGAGTAGAATTGGGTATACTCTTTAAATGGGATGAGGCTTTCTTTTATGTTGACATTAAGGTTTCAGAAGTGAAAAGATGACGGTTGTGTTACAGGGGATACAGGCAGAAGGCCTCAGCTCTTGTCATCTTGAAGGAAAGATTTCAATCAAGAGAAAAAAATGAAGAAAAAAACCCAAAGCTTTAATGGCTGTAATAAAAATGTACTTAGGCTGGTGAACCAAGGCAGGTGCATAGACGAAGTAACAGGATAGCCTAGGCTGGGCTGCCTTTGCTCACTGGGAAGTCAGAGAAAAGGGGGCCTTGGACACATTTCCAAGACCTTTCAGACAGTTTCAGAAGACAAGCCTGGGATGAGCTGCCACTGCCCATTGCTCCCCTGGTTGAAAGCACCATGGGGCCCCCGCAGAAGGAAGGAGGAAACTGGCGCTGTCACGCTTTCCTGTGGTGTAGGGGAGCTCACACTTGGTCCTTTGTCCTGAGCATATTTATCTCCCTTGCAGGTGGAAAATCTTATGGGAGGCTTAAGGGGAGTTCTCAAGAGAATATTCATCAGCTTTCCAGGGGTGCCCTTTCAGGGTGCTGGTCGCCACTGATTAGTCCATGCCAGGAAGGGCCTCATTTGTCAATGTGTCTGGTCCTGAGTCCACTCCAATGCCACTTGTCTTGTCTTAATGCTTTTATGGGCCTGGAGCTGAAATACAACTGAGACTTAAAAGGTATCTTTAGGGAGGAATGCTTAGGGGGTCTCCACCGCATGACCCATGACATGCTCTGGGAGCATAGATTACCTGGGGACAAAGTTCTTGTTTTCCCAGTCTTTGTCCCTTGTAGGCCTCTGGGGGTTCCTGTCCAGGTGGTTTCCTGTGCCCTAGTCTCTGCACCTGGGTTTCTGCATCTTTCCCATCTAATACAAACTATTTATTCTCCAGTGCCTTTGGCTTAGGGAAGATAGGCTTAACTCAAACTGCTGTCTAAAAATCTATCTCAGTTTCCCTTTCAACTTGTCCTGGAATTTTTCTAGCTTCTTGTTATGCTGTAACAGTTCTACATTATTCCAATTTTAAAACCACTGGAGCGTATAGTTTAAAATGTTTAGTTTTAGATGACGTATATTCTACATCAATTTCTGAAGGGGCATAAATCTGCTATCAGAGATTAAAATAAAACACAGAATTCAGAATGTAAAGTCATTTTTATATCTTATGTAAGTAAGAAAACAAAAACAACAACCCAATATTAAAAAGGGAAGAGGACCTGAACATTCCGAGGAGATGCAGAAGAAAGAAAATAGTGAAGATCAGAACAGAAATGAACGACACAGAGACCAAAAACACAGTACAAAATATCAATGAAAGTAAGAACTAGTTTTCTGACAGAAATAAGATCGATGAGTCTTTAGCCAGACGCACCAAAAAACAAACGGTGAGGACCCAAGAAAACAAAATCAGATGTGAAAGAGGCGATATAACAACTGACATGACAGAAACAGAAAGAATACTAAGAAAACACTATGCACAACAATAAAGTGGGGAAGCTGCGTAAAATGGACACATTCCTCAAAACTACAATCTGCTAAAACTCAATCGGAAAGAATCAGAAAACCTGGAGGGCCAGTAAAAATGGATGCAATTGAAGAAGTAATAAGAAAAAAACTTCCAGCAAACAAGTGTCTGGGGCCAGATGGATTTACATGCGAGCTTACCTAAACATTTAAAGAAGAATTAAAACCCACTCTCCTCAAAATATTTTAGAAAATTCCAGAGGAGGGAGATATTTTTATGAGACCAGTATTATAATAAACCCCAAAACCAGATGAAGATCCTGCAAATAAAGAATTTCACAGACCAACGTCCCTCATGAACATAGGTGCCAAAATCCTCAGAAAATATATTACCAAATTTTATCCAGCAATACATTAAATAAGATCATACACCATGACCAAGTGTGATTTATTCTGGAGACGCAGCGCTGGTATAATATTCGCAAATCAAGAAATGTGAGAGCTAAACAAAATGAAGGACAAAAATCTTATGATCATATCAATAGATACAGAGAAAATATTCTAGAAAATCCAGCACCCATTTTGGAAAAAACTGGGAGCAAAGTGGAAATAGAGGGAATATATCTCAACATAATAAAGGCCATATACAACATACCTGGGGCCAAAATCATACTCAACGTGCAAAGGCTAAAACCATATCCCCTAAGAAGAGGAATAAGACACGGTTGCCCCTTTCACCACTACTGCTCAGCATACTACTGGAAGTCCTAGCCACAGCGAGCAGACAAAAAGAGAACATAAAAGGCATCCGTATCGGAAGAGAGAAGGTTAACTGTCATTACTTGCAGATGACATGATATTGTACATAAAACACTAAAGAGTCCACCGAGTACTTGTGGATATAATTAATGAATTTGGCAAGGAAGCTGGAAGCAAAATTAACATCAACACATTGATGGCATTTTTTTTACACCGATTATGAACTCTTAGAAAAGACTATACCATTTACCATTGCAACTGAAAAAATAAGACACCTAGGAGTAAAGTCAAAGGAGGATGTAAAAGACTTGTATTCAGAAACAGGACATTGAAAAAAGAAATAGAGGAAGATACAAAGGAGTGAAAGAATTATAGACTGAAAGAATTAACATTATCAAAATATCCATGCTACCCAAAACAATCTATAAATTCAACACAATTGTCATCAATCCCAACAGTGTGTTTCACAGAGCTGGAAAAAATGTTTCGAAAATTTATAGGAAACCAAAAAAGACCCCGTGCACCCACAGTATTCTTGAGAAAGAACAGAGTTGTAGGATCACATTACTGAATATCCTGCTGTAGGGCAAAGCCACTGTGATCAGAACAACCTGCTTCTGGCACAGGAACAGGCACATAGATCAATGGAAAAGTACAGAATCCTGAAATTGACCCATGCCATCATGGTCAATTAATATTTGACCAAAGGGTCAAGAATAAGCCATACAGTAAAGACAGACACTTCAGGTCCGGATATGGGTTCTTGCTGTGCTCAGTGTGGTCTCACTGAGCCTACAGACAGGGGCTTGGGATGTGGTCACGTAGCGTGGAAAAGGCTCCTGGACACCCCACTCGCTCCCCTTTGCTGTTGGGCTTCTGAAACATTTCTTCCAAACTGTGAGACTACAGCAGGCATCATCGTATTCAGCCCTGCCCCTCACTGTGAGCCTCAGTGTATGGGCCTTGTACCTGTAGAGAAACGTTCCTGAGGAAGTCCTATTTTGCCTTAGCATCTTTAGGTTTCCTTCGGTTCGGTGTCTAGTGGGCTCTTTCTTAAGGCAACTCACGTTTCCCACTTCAGAATTCGTTTTCTTTAACACTTCCCACACATCCACAGGGACCCCTGGTAATATCCACAGGGAGAAATGCCCGGGCAGTAGAGGCTATTCCAGTATAAGGGATATCTGAGACTGAAGTGAGAGTCAAAGGGAAGAACTGTGGCTGGAGAGGACTGTAGCCTACATTCTGGTAGAGTTGGATCATCAGGATTATTACCGCCAAGATAAGGTCTCAGTCTGACTCCTTTTAGATTAGTAACTTTTTATTTGTTTCCATTGCTTTTGCTCTTTTGGTCTTTCTCTCATTCTGACTTTCTCTCATCCACTCCTTGGGTTTCAGTGACGAGTAGCAAGGATGACTTGATATTGCTTAAGGATTAGTTGGTTGCACAAGGGCTTGGTCTGAAGGAACAAAGTCAATAAACAATCATATTCACAGGAGGCCATTTCCATTTGAGGAAACGTAAAAAGTGTCAAAAACGGGCAAGGTGTACTGACTGTGGACATCATAGTCCAGAGATTGCCCAACACAAATTCATGTCCATGCCTTTGCCTCTGTGTGTGTGCATGTGTGTGTGTGTGCTTGTGTGTGCTTGTGTGTGAGGGCTGTGGCACACTCTCCTTCTTATTGTCCCTCTGCTCATTTACTCTTCCAGCAGGGGATTCTTGCCCAAATGAACCTAATACACTTCTGACTTCCCACACGCCTTGACTCAATTCGCCACAGGTATCTGTGCACCTTATTCCACTCCTTGCTAAATGTCGCTTGGGATCTTCGGCCTCAGAGACTGATTCTCTCAGCAAAACACTGTGCAGTCATACTTCTAGAGAGGGACTTTGGTTCAACTGTGAAGTCTCCCACCTGGTTGCCTGTTCCTAATGTGTGACCGACTCCCTACAGGGAGGATACTTAGAAATCCATCATTTTTTAGGACCCAACACTGGACATTTATGCAAGTTTATTTGGTAGGCTCAGAAGGCATTCTTACATTTGTCCAGCCGATGGCCTATATGTTCACTCTGGTGATTATTTTGTAGATGCTGAAAATGCATTCTCAAGATTATCCATTAAGAGGCAGCACTGTTCCTAGAATGATTTTATTGGGAATAACGTCAAGGCAGTCTTACGCTTGCCCACATGGAAGCGGCATCTTTGACCCAAACAATTTTATTGGGGATCCTGGCATTTGCTTCCAACGTTCGAACATAATACGGAACTGAGCTCTCACAGGGATTTTACTGAGAAATCTGGCAATGCATTATCAAGATTTTCCGTTAGGCTCTGCTTCCTTGCAAGTCCATATTCTCCATCTCTAACTTATGTGCCTGGAGCACCTCCAGCGGGCACCAGGTGCACTGGTCGACAAATAGGAAAACGCACGGCGAGCATCCCCAACAAAATCATTAGCTAAAAAATGCTGCCAACGGATGCTTGAGAATGACAATTCATTGCCAGTATCCCGCAAATAATAAGTTTTTGGGAAAGTTTTGCCACCTATGAAAAAGATTACGAATGCAGTGCCAGCATGCCCAATAAAATCATACTGTGGAAAACCTGCCTTCTGGTTGACAAGTGCAAGAATGGCTGCGTAGCATCTCCCATAAAATTATTTGATTGAAAATGCTGTCCTACGTGGACAATCGTGAGAATACATTGCCAGCATCCCCAGTAAGGTCATTTGTACGGAAATACTGCCAATTCTCAGATAAGTCTGAGAATGTATTGTCAGAATCACCACAAAACCTCTCTGTCGGCAAAATGCAAAAGGGTGAGAATGCGCTGATAGTATCCCCAATCCAATCATGTGGTTGAAAACTACTGTGACCTCATGTAGAGACCTGAGACTGCCTTGCAGGCATCCTCAATAAAATCATTTGGGGCAAAACGCTGCCACGCATCCCCGCAAAAAAACTTTCTCTGGGACAAATGCTGCCAAGTGTGGGACAAACGTGAGCATCCATTGCCAGCCCCTGTAAAATTATTTGGTTGAAAAAATGCTGCCCCTTTGAATAAAAGGTGATAATGTATTTCAGGCATCTCCCGTAAAAACGTTTGATGAGAAATTACCTGACATTGTTTACAAATGTGAGAGAGCATTCCCGGCATTCCCAAGAAAAGCATTTGTTTTAAAAATGCTGCCACCTTGTGGAGGTAAGTGGGAGAGCATTAAACGCATCCCCTTTAAAAAAAACTTGGTGGAAATATTCTGCCCCCTGGTGGACAAGGTGAAGCATGCATTGACTGCATCCCCAACAAAATCACTCTTTGAGAAAAAGGCCACCAGGTGCTAAAGGACTGTATGAATGATTTCCCAGAATCCCCAATGAAACCCCTACTGAGATCAAGGTGCCAACTGGTGGACAAGAGTGAGAACGCATGCTCTGGAATCACAATAAAGTGATTTGGGCCTAAAATTCTGATAGCCAATGTCCACGTGTGAGAATTCAAAACCAACATCCACACCCACACACACAATATCACTTTAGGGGAAAACTGCGGCGAATAGTTGGACAAACGTGAGAATGTACAGCCAGCAGCAATAAAGTCGCTTGGTGGAAAAATTCCGCAACTGGCTGAACAAACGTAAGAATGCATTCTCAGCTTACCAAACAAAATCACTTGTGATGTCAAGGTGCCGACGGGTGGACAAGCGGGAGAAACCATTGCCTTTATGTGCAATAATAACATTTGGTGGAAAAATGCGGGCTTGTTGTAAACAGGCTTCACAATGCATTGCCAGCAGCCCCAATAATATCAGTTGTTGGAAAAAGGCCGCCACATGTTTGACAAGTGTGAGAATGCATTGCCCGCATCCTCATGAAAATCCCTTCTGAGATGATGCTGGCTGCCAAATGGCGGACACATTTGAAAATACATTGCCAAGATTCACAATGAAAATCTCTTGTGGGAAAAATGCCCTTATCTTGTCGACTTGTGTGAGTGTTCATTGCCAGCATCCCCAGTGAAATCACTTGTGGGAAAATGCTTCCACCTATTGGACAAGAGTGAAAATGAATCGCCAGAAGCCCCAGTGAAGTTACATGGTGGAAAATAGCTGCCACTTGTTCTCCAAGGAGGAGCATGCAGTGCCAGGATCCTCAATAATATCATTTGGTGGGAAAATACTGCACCTGGTGTTTGAGTGTCAGAAGGAATTGCCAGCAGCCTTAAAACAATCATTTGTAAATAAGAAACCAGTCACCTTTCTACAAATGTGAAAATGCAGTTACAGCATCTCCAATAAGATCACTTGTGGAGAAAATGCTGTCACCTGGTATTCGAGCAAGGGAATGCATTGCCAGCGTTCTCAGGAAAATCCCTTGGTAAACAAAAGTGGCCACCTTGTGGACAGATGTGGGAATGCATTGCCAGCACAACCAAAGGAATCGTTTGGTGGAAAATGTGGCCTCTTGTTTGAGAGACTGAAGAATGCATTGCCCGCATCCGCAATAAAATCATTTTGTGGAAAAGTACTTCTACGAAGTACGTTGGACGAACGTGCTTCCAGCATTCCCCAAACGATACTTTGTGGTGAAAGTGTTGCCAGCTATTGAACAAAAGTGAAAGTGCCATGCCACTATTCCCAATAGAATCATTTTTGGGAAAGTAGGTTCAATGGCTGTTAAAACGTGAGAATGCCTTGTCAACATCCACAAAATAATCACATTTGTGGAAAATGTAGCCAAGTCTTTTTCAAACTTGAGACTGAATTTTCAACACCCCCAATAATATAATTTGGTAGTAAAAATGCTTCCACAAACGTGTTAAGACAAACGTGGGAAAGCATTGCCAGCATCTCAAACAGAATCGTTGGTGGAAAAATGCTGCCATCTCATGTTTCAGCGCCAAAATGCATTGCCAGTTTCCCCAAAATGGGACAGTGGAGGGAAAATGCAGACAGCTGTAGAAAACAACGTGGGAATGCCTTGCCAGCATCCTCAGTAAAAGTACTTTGTGGGGAAATTCTGCCACCTGGTGGAAAAGCGTGAGAATGCACTTCCAGAACATTCCTGATATTCACTAGTGGAATATTGACGCCAACTGATAAATATAGAACCATTGCAAGCATCTCCAGCGAAATCGTGCGGTAAAATAATTCTGCTGCCTGCTTGACACACATTAGCTTCCATTGTCAGCATAGCCAATAAAATCTCGTGGTGTCAAAATGCCACCACCTGGTGGACAAACGAGAAAATGCATCTTCTGCATCTCCACAAGCATCCCAAATATGATCCTCAGTTGGAACAATACTGCCACCTGGTGGGTAACCGTGAGAATGCATCCACGAGTTCACCAATGGATTCATCCTGTTGAAAATGTTTCCACCTGTTGAATGGAATTGTGAATGCTTTTCCAGCATCCCCAATAAAATTACTCGTGAAATCATGCCGACACCTGGTGGAAAAGTGTGAGAATGCATTGCCAGCATCCCCAGAACAATCGTTGGTAAGAAACTTTCTGCCGCCTCTGGACAAAAGTAAGAATTCAGAGTGAGCATCTGCAATAATACCATTTGAGGAGAAAATGCTGCCACGTGGTGTTTCAGCATGAGAATGCAAAGGCTGAGGCTGCTCTGGAACCACTTGCCTCTATTGATCATCACAACCACCATATATTTCCTTAAGTGTCTCCTTATTCCTCCACAGGTCATCCTGAAAACACTGCCCGTTATAAACGGGTTGTGGCGGCACATGTTGAACACAGGGCTGGTGGAAACTTAAGAGATCCCACTGGCGGCAGTGACCCATTTTACAGATTGGGGATTATTCAGTATTCTTTAGTAATAGTCAGAGGAGACAATAGGAGGTTTGTTGTGTTCAGGGGACCTCCCACACTGTGAGATAAATAGGAGGGACTGTCCATTTTACTTCAAAGAAGAGTCGTGCACATGAGAAGCTTTCTCAGCGAAATATGTGTTTTCAAGCAAACATTGTTTCCCTGCACAGGAAATAGATGCAGAATGTCCCTGTGGGAAAGCATTGAGATGCGGAGACATCCAGAGCATGGCATGTAGTTAGAAAGATAAATTAAGAGCAAGTACCGTGTCTGTCTGTCTGTCTGTCTGTCTGTCTGTCTGTTGTTTGTGTGTTGGTTTGAGCCTTACGATTGGCTGCCTTGGAATGATCGACCAGTCCCTGGGAGGGCTGGGCCTTACAGTTGCAGAAGTGGGTAAGTTATGCTTTGGCAGAGGAAATGTATCATGAGTTTCTACAAGGGCCAGACAGGGTGGAGCAGGGAGAGGAGAAGGAATTGATTGAGGAGGAATTAATTGGCAGGGAGCAGTTTGTCCTGGGTGAGAGGATGCCATAAAAGTCATGAAGGTAGTGGTTGATGTTGAGCCTCAGGCACAGATAGAAACAAAACATCCACAAGAAGAGCCAGTCGAGCAGGAGCACGAAGAGGATTGGCTCAGTGGGAAGTGCACCTGGTCCCCACTGGATGTGCTCCGGGCACTTAAGTTAGGAATGTAGCCCGTGAACTTACAAGTGAGCAGATCCTTCTGCTGGCTCAAGCCCAGTACCTGGCAGCGGCGGCAGCCCTGTTTAGAACTGAAAAGCACAAACGTTCAGTGCATTGCCAGATGCTGAGTCAATAGTGTATCCTTGACTCTACAGAAGGGAACGCAATATGCCTGCCCTAGTGCATGAGAAATGTATTAGTGGGGATCGGTAGCTCAGAATCAAATAGACACATTGGAGTGAAGCTCAGGATAGTGAGAACAGTGTGATCCAAAATCTCAGAGACACCCTTTTATCTCACCAGTACCACAAAAACTCTCCCTGGGCTTCAGGAGCGCCGTCCCAGATCAGACTCATGCGCAGAACAAGGGCCATTGCCTCCACACTGCTCTGTGTCACTCAGGTTCTTCTTGGGGTAATGCTGCACTCGAGGGGGGCTGCGTGTCCAAGTCCTCTGTATATCCAAGTCAGTGAGAGGCAGGAATGAGTGATGTCCACAAATAAAGGTATCCTGTTAAGCACTCAGCAGGCAAGTATGTAGGCGAGGTCAAAGGCTGTCAGGAAAACAGTGTGCCCGTGTGTGTATAAACACATGGAGCCCACAAGAACCACTGTGCTCTCTTTTTGCATCTTATGGTGAAGGAGCTGGGCTAGGGGTTAGAGAGGTGGGAGCAATCCAAGCTGCTTTAAGGATCTGCTCCTTTTTGTAGCTGTTTCATGTTCAGCTTGCAGCGTGCAGGCGTTTTGACCTGCTGCAATTTGTCAACAATCTGGAATTGTCAGCCATTATCAGTGACCAAGATGAAACCATGCTCAGCCACATGATCAATCTGAAGGTCAGGCTGTGCTGACCACGGCTGGGGAGGTAGAGAGCTTGTGAAAAAATCCTATCCCTGCAGGAAGGAATAGGCGGGAGTTCTGGAATAAGTTATCACCCTAAACCGGATCCACTATCCTTTTGCAGGTGAAGGAAGCCTGGCATGGCAGCAATCGCTGCAAGACTGTGCTGCTCTTTCACAAAAACCCCTACATCCACGATACTGTGATTGTGAAGGATCCTCTCATAACCATCACAGGAGAGAGGAGGCTCCCTGCATGGCCTGCGGCAAGAAGTGTGTCCAAGTTGGAAGGTGACAGGTTCCTCTCCACACACTCCTCAAGCTGCAGGATACAGGGTGACCCATTCCACTCACATTCAGTGGTACCTGCAGTATGAACGACAGGCCTACAACTGCAGGCAGAACAGCAGCATTCACTTCTTCAACTTCGTCTCTGATCACCATGTTTCGGGATCTGACAGGATTGCTTAGGTGGGTCCTTGCAGGAAATGCCATTAGAGAGCTTGGTGTGATCCCCTGCTTTTTGGGTTTGTGGTTTAGACGCCTGCCCTCTCCTGTGGAGCCCATTTTTCCTTTCCAGATCAACAGTGAGAACTATGAGTGTATGTTGGCATCAGGAGAGGGGACATAGATGATAACAGGTGAGCAGAGACCAACTCTTCACTTGCCTCTGGATTGCCAGGGAGCTGGGACATTGTTTTCTCACATGAACACACTGAAGCTGGGAGAAATACAGCCTGTGACATCATCACGGTATGAGGATGAGGCTGGAAGTTCTGAGCACCGCAGTGCCAATCATGTTCACTTGGGGGAGGCTGAAGGATGATGAGGTCATGTCTGTTTCCTCTGTCACTCAGAATGAAAGTAGATTCTTTGGCCTATTTCTCTGATCTCACACCTCAGGTCACCAACACTACCCTCAGGCCTGCCTACCATGCATTAAAGAGAAGTTCTGTGATGTGCTTCCTAGAACCCCCTCCACAACTTTCCAGTATCCTCCTTCATGAAAATGCTGAGGCTGCTGTGCCACCACATCCCTCTATTGATCATCACAACCACCATGTATTTACTGAATTGTATCGCTGGCCTTCCTGGGTACACTGCCCATCACAACCAAGTTGTGGTGGGAACTGTTGAATGCATGGCTGGAGAAAACGGAAGAGATTCCAACTTTGTCAGGTTTGGGCTTGACATGATTTTTAAATACTTTTTGATTATCCTCAGAGGAGATGATACCAGATTTGCTGTGTTAACTGCACGCATTTAACGTGTGAGAACTATAGGAGGGACCTTCCAATATAAGTAGTGCACGTGAGAAGCTTTTTCAGATTAAAAGGTGTTTCAAGCAAAGATTCTTTTCCTGCGTAGAAATTAGGTGCAGAATGTCCCTGTGGAAAGGCATTCAGCCATGGACATATGCAGCACATGGAATAAATGGCAAGATAAAGCGAGAGCATCTAATGTGCCTGTTTATGTATTGTTTGCCTTGACAATGGACTCTCTGAATTACCCGCCCCGTGAATGCATGGCCTTTACAATTGCAGAAGTGGCTAAGTTGTGTTTTCTGATGGTATCAGAAGCCAAAATTCTTTCTGTGTGGTAGAGACTGTGGTGGATTAAGAAATCAGTGAAAGTCCAATAGAGTTTACCATTTTCCCTTGGGTGATAAGGGAGTTCAAGGAAAGGCCTTGTGTGCAAGGGTCGGAATTTGCAGTGATAAGTTATAAAGGATGATGCGTTTGCCATACCCTCGCTTTAGGGAGACAGCAGGGAACCAGGCCGGGGTTTTACGTTCATTTCACAGTTAAACCAAATTCCCTTTGTAGAAGTATGTGCAAACTGTATTTTTCTGTTAGAAGCCGCCTTTTGGCACGTGCGGACATAACTGCATGCTGTGACTGTTCAAGAATGAGAATCCATTTCCAGCATCACGAAAGAAATGACATTTTGAGGTAAATGCAAACAACTCTTGGGCATACCTGAGCATGCCTACCGTGCATGCCCAATGAAATCATTTGGTGGAAAAGTGCTGCCACCTGGTGGAGAAACGAGGGAATGCAGTGGTACCATCCCGAATGAAATGACATGTGAAGTCATGCTGCCATCTCGTGGACAAGTGTGGATATGCATTGCCAGCCTGCTCAGTAACTTTATTTGTAAAAAAAAGCCGCCATGTTTTGACAAGCATGAGAATGAATTGCCAACATCCCCAATAACATGATTTGAAACGAAAAGCTGCCATCTATTGGATAAGCGTGAGAATGCCTTTCCAGCATTCCCGACAATGTTATTTAGGAGAAAAATGCTGCGACCTGGAAGGATATGACAGGATACTGAGGTTGGGCCTCGGTGGCAATGCAGAAGGAGAGCTTTGGGTTCCCCTACCTCTTGGGTTCGTAAAGTGAGATCCCTGGCTTCTTCTGACTAGTCCTGTTTGCCCTACTAGAACATCAGTAATAGAAGTGTGGTCTAATCATCTCAAGTACTGTGCGAGGAGCTTGGCCCCAGGAGAGTGAAGGTAGAGGAGTACAGGTGAGGGGGACTGTTCCTGGACACTCGCCCCTAGTTTGCTAGGTAGCTGGGTCATTGCTTTCTCTCATGGACGCCCTGATACTGGGAGGAGTAGAGCCTGTTATGTCAGGTCCTCAGAGAATCAGGTTGAGAAAGGAAGTATGTAGCACTGCAGTGGGAATTATATTCAGACAGGGACACCTGATGTAAAATGAGGAAGTGTGCATGTGCAAAATCATTCAGCATCAAAGCAGATTCATTGACCCACTCCTCTGAACTCTCGCTCCAGGCCACCTCCCTCACCCTTAGGCCCGTCTACTATTCCTTAAATGGAGGCCCCCATGATGTCCTTCCTCTGACCCTTCCCACACTTGTCCAGGAGCCTTTTCATACAAAGGCTGAGGCTGCTGTGCCACCACTTCCTTTTATGGATCATTGCAACCATCAAATATTTCCTTAGGTGTGTCCAAATTCCTAACTGGGTGATCCTGAGGTCATTGCTCATTAAAAAGGTGGTGTGGTGTGATGCATCCAACACAAGGCAGCAGGAAATTTAAGAGATCCTAATTTCAGCAATGACCGACTCTTCATGTTAGGGCCACCAATAATTATACTATACTCTTTAGGAATTTTGCTAGGAGATGATAGTCAATTATTGTGTTAGGGTATCTCCCACAGTGTGAGTTAAATAGGAGGGACCATCCATTTTCCTTCAAATAGAGAAGTGCACATAAGAAGGTTTTGACATGAGTATGTGTTTTCAAGCAGACATTATGTTCCTGCACAGGACAATGGAGCAGAATGTCTGTGTGACCAGGTATTCAGTCACAGAGAGATCGGGAGCATGGTATGAAATGGAAAGTTAAAGCAGGAGCATCAGCTCTGTTTGTCTGTTTGTCGTGTGTTCTTGGAACACATAAATCAAGAGCATCAATAGCGTCTGTCTCTGTGGTGTTTGTCCCTAGTTTGGGGCATTACAACTAGCTGCCTGTGAATGACCATTGCCTGTGAGGGCTGGGCCTGTGCAGTGGCAGTGGCGGTTAAGTTGTTATGCTTTAGGACAGTATGAGAAGACAGAATTCTTTCTGTGTGCTGGAGGCTGGGGAGGAGGGAGAACTAAGAGTAAGTCCATTGAAGTGGGTGATACTAATGGACCCAGGGACATAAGGTAGCTCAAGGAAATGGATTTGGGAGCAAGGGCCTGAATGTCCACTGCGAGCTCCGAAAGGATGATGGATTTCCAGGTTCCTTTCTGTCGGAGGTCAGCTCACACACTGACAGCAGGCAACGCGGTGGGAGGCTTCCCAGTGCATTTCACACTTGAAGCAAAATCCCTCCCTAGAAGTATGAGAGCACTGTATTTGCTGAGAGAATCATCCTCTGAACCCAGGATTCAGAACCACACTTAGCCAGTGGGAGTATAAATTGCATGTAGGAGTTGTGGGGAAGAGAGCAAAGGCATGTGAGCAGTCAGTCTGGATATTAGGTTCACTTGGGGTCGAATCCCCAGCTGGAAGGGTAAATGCCCAGAGGGACAATAACATGAAGAGTGTTCTATAGCCCTCACACACAACACACACAGAGGCACAGGCATGTACGTGAAGTTGTGTTGGGCAATCTCTGGACCATGGTGTCCACAGCCAGTACATCTTGTGCATTTTTGACGGTATTACATTTCCTCACATAACAATGGCCTCCTGTGAATATGATTGTTTATTTACTTTGTTCCTTCAGACCGAGCCTTTCTCCTGCAATGAAGAAACCCTTAGGCAGCATCAAGTCGTTCTTTCTACGGGTCACTGAAACCCAATGGGTAGATGGAAGAAAGAGTCAGAATGAGGAAAAGACAGAAAGAGCAAGAGTAATGGAAACAAAAACAAGAGAACTGATGTAAAAGGAGTCAGATTGAGACCGTACCTTGGCCGTAGTTATCCTGATCATCCAACTCTACCGGAATGTAGGCTACAGTCCTCTCCAGCCACAGTTCTTCCCTTTGCCTGTCACTTCAGCCTCAGATATCCCACAGACTGGGCAGCCTGTAATGTCCCGGGCATTTCTCCCTGTGCATATTACTAGGGGTCACTGTGGATCTGTGGGAAAGCGGTAGAGAAAATGGATTCTGAAGTGGGAAACGTGAGTAGCCGTAAGCAAGAGCCCCCCAGACACCAAACCCTGGGAAAGCTGCAAATGCTCGGGTAACATAGAGCTTCCTCAGGAATGTTTCACCACAGTTCTGAGGCCCATACACTGAGGCTGACAGTGAGGGGCGGGGCTGAGTAGCGTGATGCCCTCTGTCCAGTCACAGTTTGGAAGAGCTGTTTTAGTAGCCCAAAATGGTGTGGGCATGCCCAAGTCCTCCATCAGAGGCAGGAACGTGTGACGTGCGTGAATCAGGGTATCCTGTGAAGCCGTGTGCAGGCAAGGGTGTGGGGATATCAAAGCCTGTGAGGAATCAGTGTGACCGCATGGGTGCAGGCACCTGTAACCCCAGGAACCTCTGTGTTCCTCTGTGCCTCTTATGCAGAAGGAATGGGGCCAGAAGATAGGTGGTTCAGGCCAAGCCAGGCTGTTTTGTAGATCTCCATGTTTTAGTTCTTTCATAGCCACACGATCAATGTGAAGGTGATGTTGCAGGTACTGGTGCTGGAAAGGGAGGGGCCTTGAGAATATAACCTGTCCATGTAAGCAGGGACACTTGGGTGTCCAGGAGTGAGATGTCCCTAACCCCCACCCACATTCCTTCTGCAGGTGGAGGGAGCCAGACATGCCAGGGATGATGGCAAGGTTAACTGTCCTTTTGTAGCAAATCATACTAATGCAGTACTGCCACTGTGAAGGAGTATCTCATTACCATCACAGGCGGGAGCAGGCTCTCTCTATGGGCAGCAGCAGGAAGTGCATAGAACTTGAAAGGTGATGTGCCCTTCTCCACACACTCCTCATGCTGCAGGATACAGTGCATCCTATGCCTCTTGCATTCAGTGGTGCCAGCATTATGAACGATGGGCCAACAGCTCCAGGCACCAGAACAGCAGCCTTAACTACTTCAACTAGTTCTCTGCCCACAGCGTGGCAGGGTCTGACAGGATTGCTGAGGTGGAGGCTTGCTTGCAATGCCCTAAGAGAGCTTGGTGTGTTCCCCTGCTTTTGGATTTTTAGTCAGATCCCTGCCGTCTCTGGACGATCACTTTTTGCTCTGCCAGAAAATCAGTAAGGACTACTTGAGGATGTTGGAACCAGGAGAAGGCACTTAGAGGACATGTGAGGAGATGCCAGTGGGGCTCCCCCTTGGGTTGTCAGGTAGCTGGGACATTTTTCTCTCACATGAACACCCTGAGGCTCGGAAGGATAGCCTATGACGCCAGGCCACTGCGGCATTGGGAAGAGACAGAAAGTCTGAAGAACTGCAGTGTGGCATCATGTTCAGGCAGGAAGCTGAAGGAAGATGCAGGAGTGTGCATGTCTACCGTCACTCAGAATCAAAGCAGATTCATGTACCCATTCCTGTGAGCTATTGTAAATTGTGCTGCTCTGAACAGAGGGGTTTATATATTCTTCCTGATCGATGTTCCTGGTTTCGTAGGACATATTCCAAGCAGTGGGGCCACTGGGTTCAATGGCAGTTCTGTATTTCAATTTTTGAGAAAACCTCCTATGTCATAAGGTTTTCCATACAGGCTGCACGAGTCTGCATTCCCACCAGCAGTATACTAGGGTGAGCTTTTCTGCACACCCTCACAGGCACTTTCTGTTTATTGACTTATTGAAAACATAGCCATTCTGGAAGACCTCAGGTGATACCCCATTATTGTTTTAATTTTCATCTCTCTGGTGATTAGTGACACTGAGCAGTTTTCATATGTCTCTTGGACATGTTTATGCGCTCTTTGGAGAAGTGTCTACTTAGGTCTTTGCTCGTTTTTTAATTGGATCGTTTGTCTTCCTCTTGTGAAGGTGTGTTTCTTAAAATATTAGGGGTAGTAACCCTTTATCAGATGTATCATCGGCAAATATGTTCTCCCATATAATGAGTTCCCTTTGCATTTTGTTGATGGTATCTTTGTGCAGAATCTTTTTATTTTGCTGTAGTCCCATTTGTTTATTTTCTCCTTTGCTTCCATTGCCCTAGGCAGTGTATTGGTGAGCATATTGCAATGAGAGATGTCTGAGATCATGCTGCCTCCATTTCCTTCTAGGATTTTTAATGGTTTCATGTTTTACCTTTAAGTTTTTTATCCAGTTGGAGTTGATCCTTGTGTGCGGTGCAAGATATTGGTCTAGTTGCATTATTTTGAAAGTTCCTGTCCAATTTTCCCAACACCATTTATTGAAGAGACTTCCTTTACTCCACTGTATGCTCTGCCTCCTTTGTAAAATCTCAATTGAGTGTAATGAGTTGGGTCAATTCCTGGGTTCTCTGTTCAGTTCCATTTATGTCATTAAGTCTGTTCTTCTGCCAGTTCCATTCTGTTTCGATTAAAATGGCTTTACTATATCTTGATATGTATTATTTTGATTCCTTCCACTTTTTTCTTCCTCCCAAAATTGCTGCAGCGATTTGGGGTCCTGTCCTTTTTGTGTCCTTTAAATTTTTGCACTACTTCTTCTAGGTCTGTGATATCGGACATTGGTATTTTATGAATAGTTTGAATCTATAGATTGCTTTGGGGAGTACGCACATCTGAATGAGGTTGATTCTAGCAATCCATTAGCATGGTATATTCTTACACTTGTTTATATCTTCCTCTATCTCTTTTTTGAACATATTTGTTTTGCAAGTACACGTCTTTCACCCCTTTGGTTAAGTTAATTCCTAAGTATCTTAATTTTATTGTTGCACGTTAAATGTGTTTTTGTTTGTTTGTTTGTTTGTTTTAGTTTCTCTTTCTGAGAGATCATGAGTGTTGTTTAAAAATGCCATTTACTTCTGGGCATTAATTTTCCATCCTGCTGCATAGCTGAGTTCATTTATTATTAAATCTAGAAGTCTTTTGGTGACATCTTTAGTGTTCTCAGCATACAATATCAGGTCATCTGCAAACAGTGACAGTTTTATTTCTCCTTTCCAATTTGGATGCCTTTTATGTTTTCTCCTTGTCTGATCGCTGTGGCAAGGACTTCCAACACTCTGTTGAATAAAAGATGGTGAAAGTGGACGTCCCTGTCTTGTTCCTCTTATTAGGGGATATGTTTTAGTTTTTGCCCATTGAGTATGAAGTTGACTGAAGGTTTGTCCTATAAGGACTTTAATGTGTTTAGGCATGATCCCTCTATCCCCACTGTGCTGAGAGTTTTTCTCAAAAATGGGCGCTGGGTTTTGTTGCTCTTTCTGCACCTACTGAGATGATCATGAGATTTTTGTTTGTCAAATGGTTCCTGTGAGGCATCACATTTATAGATTTGTGAATACTGTACCAAACCTGCATCCCTGGAATAAACCCCACTTGGTCATGGGGTGTGATCTGTTTAACATATTGCTTGATCCAATTTGCTAATATTTGTTTGAAGATTTTAGCATCTCTGTTTATCACGGATATTGGCCTGTAATTCTTTCTTTGCAAGGTCTTTACCTGGATTTGTAGTTGGGATTATTCAGGCTGCCTAAAAAGAGCTTGGGAGTGTTTGTTCCTCTCGGACTTTTTGGAACAATTTGAATTATTTTTTGAATGTTTGATAAAACTCCCCTCTGAAACTGTCTGGGCCTGGCCCTTTTTTTCTTGGGCATTTTTTAAAAAATCACTGTTCCAATTTCACCAGTTTTTATCAACGTGTTCAGCATGCCTGATTCTTCCTCACTGAGTATTGGAAGGTTGTGTATTTCCAGAAATTTGTCTATTTCATCCAGGTTGTTGGCATATAGTTGTTCAGGGTATTTGCTTACAACCCTTTGTATTTCAGTGGTATCAGTTGTTACTTCACTTCTTTTGTTCCTCAATTTATTTATTTTTGACCTCTGTCTTTGGTTTTTGGTGAGTTGGGTTAAAAGTTCATCACACTGATTGTCTATTCAAAGACAAGCTCTTGGTTGCATTGACCTTTTTTAATTTTTTAGTCTCTACGTTATTTATTTAGGCTCTGGTTCTTTATTATTTTCTTCCTTTTACTTCCTCTGGGCCCTTTCTTGTTTTCTGTTCTCTTTCTAAATCTTTCAGTTGTAGTGTTAGATAGTTTAGTAGAAATTTTTCTGGTTCTCATTGCTATAAAAGTTTTTAACAAAAAAAGTTCGTATACACTACTCTATTTGGACCCTGATCTAAAAGTGTTTCCTCCCTGCTACATACAAACTGTTGCAAAATTAATGCCAGTAATATAATAGTGGCAAATCACCAATGAAAACATGAGTAAAACTAAAGAAATCATTTTAAAACCTCTACCAATTTCAAGTTAAATATACCTACAAACTTTATATTTAAAAAGGCATATCTACCCTGGGCAGCGGGGCTCAGTGGTATAGTGTCGGCCTGCACACTGAAGGGTCTCCGGTTTGATTCCCAGTTGAGGGCACATACCTAGGTTGTAGATTCATTCCTCATCCCAGGTGTGCAGCGAATTAGAAAAGCAACCAATGTCTGTGTCTCTAACACTGAGGCACCTCTCTCTCTCTACCCCTTCTTCCATGCCACTCTCTCTGGAAGTCAATGAAAAAAATATCCTCTAGTGAGGGTTAACAACAACGACAATAGCAATAGCATAGCCATGGAGATGGGAAAGACATCAGTGTAAATGAGGAAATAGTCCAGAGTAGAATTGGGTATACTCTTTAAATGGGATGAGGCTTTCTTTTATGTTGACATTAAGGTTTCAGAAGTGAAAAGATGACGGTTGTGTTACAGGGGAGACAGGCAGAAGGCCTCAGCTCTTGTCATCTTGAAGGAAAGATTTCAATCAAGAGAAAAAAATGAAGAAAAAAACCCAAAGCTTTAATGGCTGTAATAAAAATGTACTTAGGCTGGTGAACCAAGGCAGGTGCATAGACGAAGTAACAGGATAGCCTAGGCTGGGCTGCCTTTGCTCACTGGGAAGTCAGAGAAAAGGGGGCCTTGGACACATTTCCAAGACCTTTCAGACAGTTTCAGAAGACAAGCCTGGGATGAGCTGCCACTGCCCATTGCTCCCCTGGTTGAAAGCACCATGGGGCCCCCGCAGAAGGAAGGAGGAAACTGGCGCTGTCACGCTTTCCTGTGGTGTAGGGGAGCTCACACTTGGTCCTTTGTCCTGAGCATATTTATCTCCCTTGCAGGTGGAAAATCTTATGGGAGGCTTAAGGGGAGTTCTCAAGAGAATATTCATCAGCTTTCCAGGGGTGCCCTTTCAGGGTGCTGGTCGCCACTGATTAGTCCATGCCAGGAAGGGCCTCATTTGTCAATGTGTCTGGTCCTGAGTCCACTCCAATGCCACTTGTCTTGTCTTAATGCTTTTATGGGCCTGGAGCTGAAATACAACTGAGACTTAAAAGGTATCTTTAGGGAGGAATGCTTAGGGGGTCTCCACCGCATGACCCATGACATGCTCTGGGAGCATAGATTACCTGGGGACAAAGTTCTTGTTTTCCCAGTCTTTGTCCCTTGTAGGCCTCTGGGGGTTCCTGTCCAGGTGGTTTCCTGTGCCCTAGTCTCTGCACCTGGGTTTCTGCATCTTTCCCATCTAATACAAACTATTTATTCTCCAGTGCCTTTGGCTTAGGGAAGATAGGCTTAACTCAAACTGCTGTCTAAAAATCTATCTCAGTTTCCCTTTCAACTTGTCCTGGAATTTTTCTAGCTTCTTGTTATGCTGTAACAGTTCTACATTATTCCAATTTTAAAACCACTGGAGCGTATAGTTTAAAATGTTTAGTTTTAGATGACGTATATTCTACATCAATTTCTGAAGGGGCATAAATCTGCTATCAGAGATTAAAATAAAACACAGAATTCAGAATGTAAAGTCATTTTTATTTCTTATGTAAGTAACAAAACAAAAACAACAACCCAATATTAAAAAGGGAAGAGGACCTGAACATTTCGAGGAGATGCAGAAGAAAGAAAATAGTGAAGATCAGAACAGAAATGAACGACACAGAGACCAAAAACACAGTACAAAATATCAATGAAAGTAAGAACTAGTTTTCTGACAGAAATAAGATCGATGAGTCTTTAGCCAGACGCACCAAAAAACAAACGGTGAGGACCCAAGAAAACAAAATCAGATGTGAAAGAGGCGATATAACAACTGACATGACAGAAACAGAAAGAATACTAAGAAAACACTATGCACAACAATAAAGTGGGGAAGCTGCGTAAAATGGACACATTCCTCAAAACTACAATCCGCTAAAACTCAATCGGAAAGAATCAGAAAACCTGGAGGGCCAGTAAAAATGGATGCAATTGAAGAAGTAATAAGAAAAAAACTTCCAGCAAACAAGTGTCTGGGGCCAGATGGATTTACATGCGAGCTTACCTAAACATTTAAAGAAGAATTAAAACCCACTCTCCTCAAAATATTTTAGAAAATTCCAGAGGAGGGAGATATTTTTATGAGACCAGTATTATAATAAACCCCAAAACCAGATGAAGATCCTGCAAATAAAGAATTTCACAGACCAACGTCCCTCATGAACATAGGTGCCAAAATCCTCAGAAAATATATTACCAAATTTTATCCAGCAATACATTAAATAAGATCATACACCATGACCAAGTGTGATTTATTCTGGAGACGCAGCGCTGGTATAATATTCGCAAATCAAGAAATGTGAGAGCTAAACAAAATGAAGGACAAAAATCTTATGATCATATCAATAGATACAGAGAAAATATTCTAGAAAATCCAGCACCCATTTTGGAAAAAACTGGGAGCAAAGTGGAAATAGAGGGAATATATCTCAACATAATAAAGGCCATATACAACATACCTGGGGCCAAAATCATACTCAACGTGCAAAGGCTAAAACCATATCCCCTAAGAAGAGGAATAAGACACGGTTGCCCCTTTCACCACTACTGCTCAGCATACTACTGGAAGTCCTAGCCACAGCGAGCAGACAAAAAGAGAACATAAAAGGCATCCGTATCGGAAGAGAGAAGGTTAACTGTCATTACTTGCAGATGACATGATATTGTACATAAAAAACTAAAGAGTCCACCGAGTACTTGTGGATATAATTAATGAATTTGGCAAGGAAGCTGGAAGCAAAATTAACATCAACACATTGATGGCATTTTTTTTACACCGATTATGAACTCTTAGAAAAGACTATACCATTTACCATTGCAACTGAAAAAATAAGACACCTAGGAGTAAAGTCAAAGGAGGATGTAAAAGACTTGTATTCAGAAACAGGACATTGAAAAAAGAAATAGAGGAAGATACAAAGGAGTGAAAGAATTATAGACTGAAAGAATTAACATTATCAAAATATCCATGCTACCCAAAACAATCTATAAATTCAACACAATTGTCATCAATCCCAACAGTGTGTTTCACAGAGCTGGAAAAAATGTTTCGAAAATTTATAGGAAACCAAAAAAGACCCCGTGCACCCACAGTATTCTTGAGAAAGAACAGAGTTGTAGGATCACATTACTGAATATCCTGCTGTAGGGCAAAGCCACTGTGATCAGAACAACCTGCTTCTGGCACAGGAACAGGCACATAGATCAATGGAAAAGTACAGAATCCTGAAATTGACCCATGCCATCATGGTCAATTAATATTTGACCAAAGGGTCAAGAATAAGCCATACAGTAAAGACAGACACTTCAGGTCCGGATATGGGTTCTTGCTGTGCTCAGTGTGGTCTCACTGAGCCTACAGACAGGGGCTTGGGATGTGGTCACGTAGCGTGGAAAAGGCTCCTGGACACCCCACTCGCTCCCCTTTGCTGTTGGGCTTCTGAAACATTTCTTCCAAACTGTGAGACTACAGCAGGCATCATCGTATTCAGCCCCGCCCCTCACTGTGAGCCTCAGTGTATGGGCCTTGTACCTGTAGAGAAACGTTCCTGAGGAAGTCCTATTTTGCCTTAGCATCTTTAGGTTTCCTTCGGTTCGGTGTCTAGTGGGCTCTTTCTTAAGGCAACTCACGTTTCCCACTTCAGAATTCGTTTTCTTTAACACTTCCCACACATCCACAGGGACCCCTGGTAATATCCACAGGGAGAAATGCCCGGGCAGTAGAGGCTATTCCAGTATAAGGGATATCTGAGACTGAAGTGAGAGTCAAAGGGAAGAACTGTGGCTGGAGAGGACTGTAGCCTACATTCTGGTAGAGTTGGATCATCAGGATTATTACCGCCAAGATAAGGTCTCAGTCTGACTCCTTTTAGATTAGTAACTTTTTATTTGTTTCCATTGCTTTTGCTCTTTTGGTCTTTCTCTCATTCTGACTTTCTCTCATCCACTCCTTGGGTTTCAGTGACGAGTAGCAAGGATGACTTGATATTGCTTAAGGATTAGTTGGTTGCACAAGGGCTTGGTCTGAAGGAACAAAGTCAATAAACAATCATATTCACAGGAGGCCATTTCCATTTGAGGAAACGTAAAAAGTGTCAAAAACGGGCAAGGTGTACTGACTGTGGACATCATAGTCCAGAGATTGCCCAACACAAATTCATGTCCATGCCTTTGCCTCTGTGTGTGTGCATGTGTGTGTGTGTGCTTGTGTGTGCTTGTGTGTGAGGGCTGTGGCACACTCTCCTTCTTATTGTCCCTCTGCTCATTTACTCTTCCAGCAGGGGATTCTTGCCCAAATGAACCTAATACACTTCTGACTTCCCACACGCCTTGACTCAATTCGCCACAGGTATCTGTGCACCTTATTCCACTCCTTGCTAAATGTCGCTTGGGATCTTCGGCCTCAGAGACTGATTCTCTCAGCAAAACACTGTGCAGTCATACTTCTAGAGAGGGACTTTGGTTCAACTGTGAAGTCTCCCACCTGGTTGCCTGTTCCTAATGTGTGACCGACTCCCTACAGGGAGGATACTTAGAAATCCATCATTTTTTAGGACCCAACACTGGACATTTATGCAAGTTTATTTGGTAGGCTCAGAAGGCATTCTTACATTTGTCCAGCCGATGGCCTATATGTTCACTCTGGTGATTATTTTGTAGATGCTGAAAATGCATTCTCAAGATTATCCATTAAGAGGCAGCACTGTTCCTAGAATGATTTTATTGGGAATAACGTCAAGGCAGTCTTACGCTTGCCCACATGGAAGCGGCATCTTTGACCCAAACAATTTTATTGGGGATCCTGGCATTTGCTTCCAACGTTCGAACATAATACGGAACTGAGCTCTCACAGGGATTTTACTGAGAAATCTGGCAATGCATTATCAAGATTTTCCGTTAGGCTCTGCTTCCTTGCAAGTCCATATTCTCCATCTCTAACTTATGTGCCTGGAGCACCTCCAGCGGGCACCAGGTGCACTGGTCGACAAATAGGAAAACGCACGGCGAGCATCCCCAACAAAATCATTAGCTAAAAAATGCTGCCAACGGATGCTTGAGAATGACAATTCATTGCCAGTATCCCGCAAATAATAAGTTTTTGGGAAAGTTTTGCCACCTATGAAAAAGATTACGAATGCAGTGCCAGCATGCCCAATAAAATCATACTGTGGAAAACCTGCCTTCTGGTTGACAAGTGCAAGAATGGCTGCGTAGCATCTCCCATAAAATTATTTGATTGAAAATGCTGTCCTACGTGGACAATCGTGAGAATACATTGCCAGCATCCCCAGTAAGGTCATTTGTACGGAAATACTGCCAATTCTCAGATAAGTCTGAGAATGTATTGTCAGAATCACCACAAAACCTCTCTGTCGGCAAAATGCAAAAGGGTGAGAATGCGCTGATAGTATCCCCAATCCAATCATGTGGTTGAAAACTACTGCGACCTCATGTAGAGACCTGAGACTGCCTTGCAGGCATCCTCAATAAAATCACTTGGGGCGAAACGCTGCCACGCATCCCCGCAAAAAAACTTTCTCTGGGACAAATGCTGCCAAGTGTGGGACAAACGTGAGCATCCATTGCCAGCCCCTGTAAAATTATTTGGTTGAAAAAATGCTGCCCCTTTGAATAAAAGGTGATAATGTATTTCAGGCATCTCCCGTATAAACGTTTGATGAGAAATTACCTGACATTGTTTACAAATGTGAGAGAGCATTCCCGGCATTCCCAAGAAAAGCATTTGTTTTAAAAATGCTGCCACCTTGTGGAGGTAAGTGGGAGAGCATTAAACGCATCCCCTTTAAAAAAAACTTGGTGGAAATATTCTGCCCCCTGGTGGACAAGGTGAAGCATGCATTGACTGCATCCCCAACAAAATCACTCTTTGAGAAAAAGGCCACCAGGTGCTAAAGGACTGTATGAATGATTTCCCAGAATCCCCAATGAAACCCCTACTGAGATCAAGGTGCCAACTGGTGGACAAGAGTGAGAACGCATGCTCTGGAATCACAATAAAGTGATTTGGGCCTAAAATTCTGATAGCCAATGTCCACGTGTGAGAATTCAAAACCAACATCCACACCCACACACACAATATCACTTTAGGGGAAAACTGCGGCGAATAGTTGGAGAAACGTGAGAATGTACAGCCAGCAGCAATAAAGTCGCTTGGTGGAAAAATTTCGCAACTGGCTGAACAAACGTAAGAATGCATTCTCAGCTTACCAAACAAAATCACTTGTGATGTCAAGGTGCCAACGGGTGGACAAGCGGGAGAAACCATTGCCTTTATGTGCAATAATAACATTTGGTGGAAAAATGCGGGCTTGTTGTAAACAGGCTTCACAATGCATTGCCAGCAGCCCCAATAATATCAGTTGTTGGAAAAAGGCCGCCACATGTTTGACAAGTGTGAGAATGCGTTGCCCGCATCCTCATGAAAATCCCTTCTGAGATGATGCTGGCTGCCAAATGGCGGACACATTTGAAAATACATTGCCAAGATTCACAATGAAAATCTCTTGTGGGAAAAATGCCCTTATCTTGTCGACTTGTGTGAGTGTTCTTTGCCAGCATCCCCAGTGAAATCACTTGTGGGAAAATGCTTCCACCTATTGGACAAAGTGAAAATGCATCGCCAGAAGCCCCAGTGAAGTTACATGGTGGAAAATAGCTGCCACTTGTTCTCCAAGGAGGAGCATGCAGTGCCAGGATCCTCAATAATATCATTTGGTGGGAAAATACTGCACCTGGTGTTTGAGTGTCAGAAGGAATTGCCAGCAGCCTTAAAACAATCATTTGTAAATAAGAAACCAGTCACCTTTCTACAAATGTGAAAATGCAGTTACAGCATCTCCAATAAGATCACTTGTGGAGAAAATGCTGTCACCTGGTATTCGAGCAAGGGAATGCATTGCCAGCGTTCTCAGGAAAATCCCTTGGTAAACAAAAGTGGCCACCTTGTGGACAGATGTGGGAATGCATTGCCAGCACAACCAAAGGAATCGTTTGGTGGAAAATGTGGCCTCTTGTTTGAGAGACTGAAGAATGCATTGCCCGCATCCGCAATAAAATCATTTTGTGGAAAAGTACTTCTACGAAGTACGTTGGACGAACGTGCTTCCAGCATTCCCCAAACGATACTTTGTGGTGAAAGTGTTGCCAGCTATTGAACAAAAGTGAAAGTGCCATGCCACTATTCCCAATAGAATCATTTTTGGGAAAGTAGGTTCAATGGCTGTTAAAACGTGAGAATGCCTTGTCAACATCCACAAAATAATCACATTTGTGGAAAATGTAGCCAAGTCTTTTTCAAACTTGAGACTGAATTTTCAACACCCCCAATAATATAATTTGGTAGTAAAAATGCTTCCACAAACGTGTTAAGACAAACGTGGGAAAGCATTGCCAGCATCTCAAACAGAATCGTTGGTGGAAAAATGCTGCCATCTCATGTTTCAGCGCCAAAATGCATTGCCAGTTTCCCCAAAATGGGACAGTGGAGGGAAAATGCAGACAGCTGTAGAAAACAACGTGGGAATGCCTTGCCAGCATCCTCAGTAAAAGTACTTTGTGGGGAAATTCTGCCACCTGGTGGAAAAGCGTGAGAATGCACTTCCAGAACATTCCTGATATTCACTAGTGGAATATTGACGCCAACTGATAAATATAGAACCATTGCAAGCATCTCCAGCGAAATCGTGCGGTAAAATAATTCTGCTGCCTGCTTGACACACATTAGCTTCCATTGTCAGCATAGCCAATAAAATCTCGTGGTGTCAAAATGCCACCACCTGGTGGACAAACGAGAAAATGCATCTTCTGCATCTCCACAAGCATCCCAAATATGATCCTCAGTTGGAACAATACTGCCACCTGGTGGGTAACCGTGAGAATGCATCCACGAGTTCACCAATGGATTCATCCTGTTGAAAATGTTTCCACCTGTTGAATGGAATTGTGAATGCTTTTCCAGCATCCCCAATAAAATTACTCGTGAAATCATGCCGACACCTGGTGGAAAAGTGTGAGAATGCATTGCCAGCATCCCCAGAACAATCGTTGGTAAGAAACTTTCTGCCGCCTCTGGACAAAAGTAAGAATTCAGAGTGAGCATCTGCAATAATACCATTTGAGGAGAAAATGCTGCCACGTGGTGTTTCAGCATGAGAATGCAAAGGCTGAGGCTGCTCTGGAACCACTTGCCTCTATTGATCATCACAACCACCATATATTTCCTTAAGTGTCTCCTTATTCCTCCACAGGTCATCCTGAAAACACTGCCCGTTATAAACGGGTTGTGGCGGCACATGTTGAACACAGGGCTGGTGGAAACTTAAGAGATCCCACTGGCGGCAGTGACCCATTTTACAGATTGGGGATTATTCAGTATTCTTTAGTAATAGTCAGAGGAGACAATAGGAGGTTTGTTGTGTTCAGGGGACCTCCCACACTGTGAGATAAATAGGAGGGACTGTCCATTTTACTTCAAAGAAGAGTCGTGCACATGAGAAGCTTTCTCAGCGAAATATGTGTTTTCAAGCAAACATTGTTTCCCTGCACAGGAAATAGATGCAGAATGTCCCTGTGGGAAAGCATTGAGATGCGGAGACATCCAGAGCATGGCATGTAGTTAGAAAGATAAATTAAGAGCAAGTACCGTGTCTGTCTGTCTGTCTGTCTGTCTGTCTGTCTGTTGTTTGTGTGTTGGTTTGAGCCTTACGATTGGCTGCCTTGGAATGATCGACCAGTCCCTGGGAGGGCTGGGCCTTACAGTTGCAGAAGTGGGTAAGTTATGCTTTGGCAGAGGAAATGTATCATGAGTTTCTACAAGGGCCAGACAGGGTGGAGCAGGGAGAGGAGAAGGAATTGATTGAGGAGGAATTAATTGGCAGGGAGCAGTTTGTCCTGGGTGAGAGGATGCCATAAAAGTCATGAAGGTAGTGGTTGATGTTGAGCCTCAGGCACAGATAGAAACAAAACATCCACAAGAAGAGCCAGTCGAGCAGGAGCACGAAGAGGATTGGCTCAGTGGGAAGTGCACCTGGTCCCCACTGGATGTGCTCCGGGCACTTAAGTTAGGAATGTAGCCCGTGAACTTACAAGTGAGCAGATCCTTCTGCTGGCTCAAGCCCAGTACCTGGCAGCGGCGGCAGCCCTGTTTAGAACTGAAAAGCACAAACGTTCAGTGCATTGCCAGATGCTGAGTCAATAGTGTATCCTTGACTCTACAGAAGGGAACGCAATATGCCTGCCCTAGTGCATGAGAAATGTATTAGTGGGGATCGGTAGCTCAGAATCAAATAGACACATTGGAGTGAAGCTCAGGATAGTGAGAACAGTGTGATCCAAAATCTCAGAGACACCCTTTTATCTCACCAGTACCACAAAAACTCTCCCTGGGCTTCAGGAGCGCCGTCCCAGATCAGACTCATGCGCAGAACAAGGGCCATTGCCTCCACACTGCTCTGTGTCACTCAGGTTCTTCTTGGGGTAATGCTGCACTCGAGGGGGGCTGCGTGTCCAAGTCCTCTGTATATCCAAGTCAGTGAGAGGCAGGAATGAGTGATGTCCACAAATAAAGGTATCCTGTTAAGCACTCAGCAGGCAAGTATGTAGGCGAGGTCAAAGGCTGTCAGGAAAACAGTGTGCCCGTGTGTGTATAAACACATGGAGCCCACAAGAACCACTGTGCTCTCTTTTTGCATCTTATGGTGAAGGAGCTGGGCTAGGGGTTAGAGAGGTGGGAGCAATCCAAGCTGCTTTAAGGATCTGCTCCTTTTTGTAGCTGTTTCATGTTCAGCTTGCAGCGTGCAGGCGTTTTGACCTGCTGCAATTTGTCAACAATCTGGAATTGTCAGCCATTATCAGTGACCAAGATGAAACCATGCTCAGCCACATGATCAATCTGAAGGTCAGGCTGTGCTGACCACGGCTGGGGAGGTAGAGAGCTTGTGAAAAAATCCTATCCCTGCAGGAAGGAATAGGCGGGAGTTCTGGAATAAGTTATCACCCTAAACCGGATCCACTATCCTTTTGCAGGTGAAGGAAGCCTGGCATGGCAGCAATCGCTGCAAGACTGTGCTGCTCTTTCACAAAAACCCCTACATCCACGATACTGTGATTGTGAAGGATCCTCTCATAACCATCACAGGAGAGAGGAGGCTCCCTGCATGGCCTGCGGCAAGAAGTGTGTCCAAGTTGGAAGGTGACAGGTTCCTCTCCACACACTCCTCAAGCTGCAGGATACAGGGTGACCCATTCCACTCACATTCAGTGGTACCTGCAGTATGAACGACAGGCCTACAACTGCAGGCAGAACAGCAGCATTCACTTCTTCAACTTCGTCTCTGATCACCATGTTTCGGGATCTGACAGGATTGCTTAGGTGGGTCCTTGCAGGAAATGCCATTAGAGAGCTTGGTGTGATCCCCTGCTTTTTGGGTTTGTGGTTTAGACGCCTGCCCTCTCCTGTGGAGCCCATTTTTCCTTTCCAGATCAACAGTGAGAACTATGAGTGTATGTTGGCATCAGGAGAGGGGACATAGATGATAACAGGTGAGCAGAGACCAACTCTTCACTTGCCTCTGGATTGCCAGGGAGCTGGGACATTGTTTTCTCACATGAACACACTGAAGCTGGGAGAAATACAGCCTGTGACATCATCACGGTATGAGGATGAGGCTGGAAGTTCTGAGCACCGCAGTGCCAATCATGTTCACTTGGGGGAGGCTGAAGGATGATGAGGTCATGTCTGTTTCCTCTGTCACTCAGAATGAAAGTAGATTCTTTGGCCTATTTCTCTGATCTCACACCTCAGGTCACCAACACTACCCTCAGGCCTGCCTACCATGCATTAAAGAGAAGTTCTGTGATGTGCTTCCTAGAACCCCCTCCACAACTTTCCAGTATCCTCCTTCATGAAAATGCTGAGGCTGCTGTGCCACCACATCCCTCTATTGATCATCACAACCACCATGTATTTACTGAATTGTATCGCTGGCCTTCCTGGGTACACTGCCCATCACAACCAAGTTGTGGTGGGAACTGTTGAATGCATGGCTGGAGAAAACGGAAGAGATTCCAACTTTGTCAGGTTTGGGCTTGACATGATTTTTAAATACTTTTTGATTATCCTCAGAGGAGATGATACCAGATTTGCTGTGTTAACTGCACGCATTTAACGTGTGAGAACTATAGGAGGGACCTTCCAATATAAGTAGTGCACGTGAGAAGCTTTTTCAGATTAAAAGGTGTTTCAAGCAAAGATTCTTTTCCTGCGTAGAAATTAGGTGCAGAATGTCCCTGTGGAAAGGCATTCAGCCATGGACATATGCAGCACATGGAATAAATGGCAAGATAAAGCGAGAGCATCTAATGTGCCTGTTTATGTATTGTTTGCCTTGACAATGGACTCTCTGAATTACCCGCCCCGTGAATGCATGGCCTTTACAATTGCAGAAGTGGCTAAGTTGTGTTTTCTGATGGTATCAGAAGCCAAAATTCTTTCTGTGTGGTAGAGACTGTGGTGGATTAAGAAATCAGTGAAAGTCCAATAGAGTTTACCATTTTCCCTTGGGTGATAAGGGAGTTCAAGGAAAGGCCTTGTGTGCAAGGGTCGGAATTTGCAGTGATAAGTTATAAAGGATGATGCGTTTGCCATACCCTCGCTTTAGGGAGACAGCAGGGAACCAGGCCGGGGTTTTACGTTCATTTCACAGTTAAACCAAATTCCCTTTGTAGAAGTATGTGCAAACTGTATTTTTCTGTTAGAAGCCGCCTTTTGGCACGTGCGGACATAACTGCATGCTGTGACTGTTCAAGAATGAGAATCCATTTCCAGCATCACGAAAGAAATGACATTTTGAGGTAAATGCAAACAACTCTTGGGCATACCTGAGCATGCCTACCGTGCATGCCCAATGAAATCATTTGGTGGAAAAGTGCTGCCACCTGGTGGAGAAACGAGGGAATGCAGTGGTACCATCCCGAATGAAATGACATGTGAAGTCATGCTGCCATCTCGTGGACAAGTGTGGATATGCATTGCCAGCCTGCTCAGTAACTTTATTTGTAAAAAAAAGCCGCCATGTTTTGACAAGCATGAGAATGAATTGCCAACATCCCCAATAACATGATTTGAAACGAAAAGCTGCCATCTATTGGATAAGCGTGAGAATGCCTTTCCAGCATTCCCGACAATGTTATTTAGGAGAAAAATGCTGCGACCTGGAAGGATATGACAGGATACTGAGGTTGGGCCTCGGTGGCAATGCAGAAGGAGAGCTTTGGGTTCCCCTACCTCTTGGGTTCGTAAAGTGAGATCCCTGGCTTCTTCTGACTAGTCCTGTTTGCCCTACTAGAACATCAGTAATAGAAGTGTGGTCTAATCATCTCAAGTACTGTGCGAGGAGCTTGGCCCCAGGAGAGTGAAGGTAGAGGAGTACAGGTGAGGGGGACTGTTCCTGGACACTCGCCCCTAGTTTGCTAGGTAGCTGGGTCATTGCTTTCTCTCATGGACGCCCTGATACTGGGAGGAGTAGAGCCTGTTATGTCAGGTCCTCAGAGAATCAGGTTGAGAAAGGAAGTATGTAGCACTGCAGTGGGAATTATATTCAGACAGGGACACCTGATGTAAAATGAGGAAGTGTGCATGTGCAAAATCATTCAGCATCAAAGCAGATTCATTGACCCACTCCTCTGAACTCTCGCTCCAGGCCACCTCCCTCACCCTTAGGCCCGTCTACTATTCCTTAAATGGAGGCCCCCATGATGTCCTTCCTCTGACCCTTCCCACACTTGTCCAGGAGCCTTTTCATACAAAGGCTGAGGCTGCTGTGCCACCACTTCCTTTTATGGATCATTGCAACCATCAAATATTTCCTTAGGTGTGTCCAAATTCCTAACTGGGTGATCCTGAGGTCATTGCTCATTAAAAAGGTGGTGTGGTGTGATGCATCCAACACAAGGCAGCAGGAAATTTAAGAGATCCTAATTTCAGCAATGACCGACTCTTCATGTTAGGGCCACCAATAATTATACTATACTCTTTAGGAATTTTGCTAGGAGATGATAGTCAATTATTGTGTTAGGGTATCTCCCACAGTGTGAGTTAAATAGGAGGGACCATCCATTTTCCTTCAAATAGAGAAGTGCACATAAGAAGGTTTTGACATGAGTATGTGTTTTCAAGCAGACATTATGTTCCTGCACAGGACAATGGAGCAGAATGTCTGTGTGACCAGGTATTCAGTCACAGAGAGATCGGGAGCATGGTATGAAATGGAAAGTTAAAGCAGGAGCATCAGCTCTGTTTGTCTGTTTGTCGTGTGTTCTTGGAACACATAAATCAAGAGCATCAATAGCGTCTGTCTCTGTGGTGTTTGTCCCTAGTTTGGGGCATTACAACTAGCTGCCTGTGAATGACCATTGCCTGTGAGGGCTGGGCCTGTGCAGTGGCAGTGGCGGTTAAGTTGTTATGCTTTAGGACAGTATGAGAAGACAGAATTCTTTCTGTGTGCTGGAGGCTGGGGAGGAGGGAGAACTAAGAGTAAGTCCATTGAAGTGGGTGATACTAATGGACCCAGGGACATAAGGTAGCTCAAGGAAATGGATTTGGGAGCAAGGGCCTGAATGTCCACTGCGAGCTCCGAAAGGATGATGGATTTCCAGGTTCCTTTCTGTCGGAGGTCAGCTCACACACTGACAGCAGGCAACGCGGTGGGAGGCTTCCCAGTGCATTTCACACTTGAAGCAAAATCCCTCCCTAGAAGTATGAGAGCACTGTATTTGCTGAGAGAATCATCCTCTGAACCCAGGATTCAGAACCACACTTAGCCAGTGGGAGTATAAATTGCATGTAGGAGTTGTGGGGAAGAGAGCAAAGGCATGTGAGCAGTCAGTCTGGATATTAGGTTCACTTGGGGTCGAATCCCCAGCTGGAAGGGTAAATGCCCAGAGGGACAATAACATGAAGAGTGTTCTATAGCCCTCACACACAACACACACAGAGGCACAGGCATGTACGTGAAGTTGTGTTGGGCAATCTCTGGACCATGGTGTCCACAGCCAGTACATCTTGTGCATTTTTGACGGTATTACATTTCCTCACATAACAATGGCCTCCTGTGAATATGATTGTTTATTTACTTTGTTCCTTCAGACCGAGCCTTTCTCCTGCAATGAAGAAACCCTTAGGCAGCATCAAGTCGTTCTTTCTACGGGTCACTGAAACCCAATGGGTAGATGGAAGAAAGAGTCAGAATGAGGAAAAGACAGAAAGAGCAAGAGTAATGGAAACAAAAACAAGAGAACTGATGTAAAAGGAGTCAGATTGAGACCGTACCTTGGCCGTAGTTATCCTGATCATCCAACTCTACCGGAATGTAGGCTACAGTCCTCTCCAGCCACAGTTCTTCCCTTTGCCTGTCACTTCAGCCTCAGATATCCCACAGACTGGGCAGCCTGTAATGTCCCGGGCATTTCTCCCTGTGCATATTACTAGGGGTCACTGTGGATCTGTGGGAAAGCGGTAGAGAAAATGGATTCTGAAGTGGGAAACGTGAGTAGCCGTAAGCAAGAGCCCCCCAGACACCAAACCCTGGGAAAGCTGCAAATGCTCGGGTAACATAGAGCTTCCTCAGGAATGTTTCACCACAGTTCTGAGGCCCATACACTGAGGCTGACAGTGAGGGGCGGGGCTGAGTAGCGTGATGCCCTCTGTCCAGTCACAGTTTGGAAGAGCTGTTTTAGTAGCCCAAAATGGTGTGGGCATGCCCAAGTCCTCCATCAGAGGCAGGAACGTGTGACGTGCGTGAATCAGGGTATCCTGTGAAGCCGTGTGCAGGCAAGGGTGTGGGGATATCAAAGCCTGTGAGGAATCAGTGTGACCGCATGGGTGCAGGCACCTGTAACCCCAGGAACCTCTGTGTTCCTCTGTGCCTCTTATGCAGAAGGAATGGGGCCAGAAGATAGGTGGTTCAGGCCAAGCCAGGCTGTTTTGTAGATCTCCATGTTTTAGTTCTTTCATAGCCACACGATCAATGTGAAGGTGATGTTGCAGGTACTGGTGCTGGAAAGGGAGGGGCCTTGAGAATATAACCTGTCCATGTAAGCAGGGACACTTGGGTGTCCAGGAGTGAGATGTCCCTAACCCCCACCCACATTCCTTCTGCAGGTGGAGGGAGCCAGACATGCCAGGGATGATGGCAAGGTTAACTGTCCTTTTGTAGCAAATCATACTAATGCAGTACTGCCACTGTGAAGGAGTATCTCATTACCATCACAGGCGGGAGCAGGCTCTCTCTATGGGCAGCAGCAGGAAGTGCATAGAACTTGAAAGGTGATGTGCCCTTCTCCACACACTCCTCATGCTGCAGGATACAGTGCATCCTATGCCTCTTGCATTCAGTGGTGCCAGCATTATGAACGATGGGCCAACAGCTCCAGGCACCAGAACAGCAGCCTTAACTACTTCAACTAGTTCTCTGCCCACAGCGTGGCAGGGTCTGACAGGATTGCTGAGGTGGAGGCTTGCTTGCAATGCCCTAAGAGAGCTTGGTGTGTTCCCCTGCTTTTGGATTTTTAGTCAGATCCCTGCCGTCTCTGGACGATCACTTTTTGCTCTGCCAGAAAATCAGTAAGGACTACTTGAGGATGTTGGAACCAGGAGAAGGCACTTAGAGGACATGTGAGGAGATGCCAGTGGGGCTCCCCCTTGGGTTGTCAGGTAGCTGGGACATTTTTCTCTCACATGAACACCCTGAGGCTCGGAAGGATAGCCTATGACGCCAGGCCACTGCGGCATTGGGAAGAGACAGAAAGTCTGAAGAACTGCAGTGTGGCATCATGTTCAGGCAGGAAGCTGAAGGAAGATGCAGGAGTGTGCATGTCTACCGTCACTCAGAATCAAAGCAGATTCATGTACCCATTCCTGTGAGCTATTGTAAATTGTGCTGCTCTGAACAGAGGGGTTTATATATTCTTCCTGATCGATGTTCCTGGTTTCGTAGGACATATTCCAAGCAGTGGGGCCACTGGGTTCAATGGCAGTTCTGTATTTCAATTTTTGAGAAAACCTCCTATGTCATAAGGTTTTCCATACAGGCTGCACGAGTCTGCATTCCCACCAGCAGTATACTAGGGTGAGCTTTTCTGCACACCCTCACAGGCACTTTCTGTTTATTGACTTATTGAAAACATAGCCATTCTGGAAGACCTCAGGTGATACCCCATTATTGTTTTAATTTTCATCTCTCTGGTGATTAGTGACACTGAGCAGTTTTCATATGTCTCTTGGACATGTTTATGCGCTCTTTGGAGAAGTGTCTACTTAGGTCTTTGCTCGTTTTTTAATTGGATCGTTTGTCTTCCTCTTGTGAAGGTGTGTTTCTTAAAATATTAGGGGTAGTAACCCTTTATCAGATGTATCATCGGCAAATATGTTCTCCCATATAATGAGTTCCCTTTGCATTTTGTTGATGGTATCTTTGTGCAGAATCTTTTTATTTTGCTGTAGTCCCATTTGTTTATTTTCTCCTTTGCTTCCATTGCCCTAGGCAGTGTATTGGTGAGCATATTGCAATGAGAGATGTCTGAGATCATGCTGCCTCCATTTCCTTCTAGGATTTTTAATGGTTTCATGTTTTACCTTTAAGTTTTTTATCCAGTTGGAGTTGATCCTTGTGTGCGGTGCAAGATATTGGTCTAGTTGCATTATTTTGAAAGTTCCTGTCCAATTTTCCCAACACCATTTATTGAAGAGACTTCCTTTACTCCACTGTATGCTCTGCCTCCTTTGTAAAATCTCAATTGAGTGTAATGAGTTGGGTCAATTCCTGGGTTCTCTGTTCAGTTCCATTTATGTCATTAAGTCTGTTCTTCTGCCAGTTCCATTCTGTTTCGATTAAAATGGCTTTACTATATCTTGATATGTATTATTTTGATTCCTTCCACTTTTTTCTTCCTCCCAAAATTGCTGCAGCGATTTGGGGTCCTGTCCTTTTTGTGTCCTTTAAATTTTTGCACTACTTCTTCTAGGTCTGTGATATCGGACATTGGTATTTTATGAATAGTTTGAATCTATAGATTGCTTTGGGGAGTACGCACATCTGAATGAGGTTGATTCTAGCAATCCATTAGCATGGTATATTCTTACACTTGTTTATATCTTCCTCTATCTCTTTTTTGAACATATTTGTTTTGCAAGTACACGTCTTTCACCCCTTTGGTTAAGTTAATTCCTAAGTATCTTAATTTTATTGTTGCACGTTAAATGTGTTTTTGTTTGTTTGTTTGTTTGTTTTAGTTTCTCTTTCTGAGAGATCATGAGTGTTGTTTAAAAATGCCATTTACTTCTGGGCATTAATTTTCCATCCTGCTGCATAGCTGAGTTCATTTATTATTAAATCTAGAAGTCTTTTGGTGACATCTTTAGTGTTCTCAGCATACAATATCAGGTCATCTGCAAACAGTGACAGTTTTATTTCTCCTTTCCAATTTGGATGCCTTTTATGTTTTCTCCTTGTCTGATCGCTGTGGCAAGGACTTCCAACACTCTGTTGAATAAAAGATGGTGAAAGTGGACGTCCCTGTCTTGTTCCTCTTATTAGGGGATATGTTTTAGTTTTTGCCCATTGAGTATGAAGTTGACTGAAGGTTTGTCCTATAAGGACTTTAATGTGTTTAGGCATGATCCCTCTATCCCCACTGTGCTGAGAGTTTTTCTCAAAAATGGGCGCTGGGTTTTGTTGCTCTTTCTGCACCTACTGAGATGATCATGAGATTTTTGTTTGTCAAATGGTTCCTGTGAGGCATCACATTTATAGATTTGTGAATACTGTACCAAACCTGCATCCCTGGAATAAACCCCACTTGGTCATGGGGTGTGATCTGTTTAACATATTGCTTGATCCAATTTGCTAATATTTGTTTGAAGATTTTAGCATCTCTGTTTATCACGGATATTGGCCTGTAATTCTTTCTTTGCAAGGTCTTTACCTGGATTTGTAGTTGGGATTATTCAGGCTGCCTAAAAAGAGCTTGGGAGTGTTTGTTCCTCTCGGACTTTTTGGAACAATTTGAATTATTTTTTGAATGTTTGATAAAACTCCCCTCTGAAACTGTCTGGGCCTGGCCCTTTTTTTCTTGGGCATTTTTTAAAAAATCACTGTTCCAATTTCACCAGTTTTTATCAACGTGTTCAGCATGCCTGATTCTTCCTCACTGAGTATTGGAAGGTTGTGTATTTCCAGAAATTTGTCTATTTCATCCAGGTTGTTGGCATATAGTTGTTCAGGGTATTTGCTTACAACCCTTTGTATTTCAGTGGTATCAGTTGTTACTTCACTTCTTTTGTTCCTCAATTTATTTATTTTTGACCTCTGTCTTTGGTTTTTGGTGAGTTGGGTTAAAAGTTCATCACACTGATTGTCTATTCAAAGACAAGCTCTTGGTTGCATTGACCTTTTTTAATTTTTTAGTCTCTACGTTATTTATTTAGGCTCTGGTTCTTTATTATTTTCTTCCTTTTACTTCCTCTGGGCCCTTTCTTGTTTTCTGTTCTCTTTCTAAATCTTTCAGTTGTAGTGTTAGATAGTTTAGTAGAAATTTTTCTGGTTCTCATTGCTATAAAAGTTTTTAACAAAAAAAGTTCGTATACACTACTCTATTTGGACCCTGATCTAAAAGTGTTTCCTCCCTGCTACATACAAACTGTTGCAAAATTAATGCCAGTAATATAATAGTGGCAAATCACCAATGAAAACATGAGTAAAACTAAAGAAATCATTTTAAAACCTCTACCAATTTCAAGTTAAATATACCTACAAACTTTATATTTAAAAAGGCATATCTACCCTGGGCAGCGGGGCTCAGTGGTATAGTGTCGGCCTGCACACTGAAGGGTCTCCGGTTTGATTCCCAGTTGAGGGCACATACCTAGGTTGTAGATTCATTCCTCATCCCAGGTGTGCAGCGAATTAGAAAAGCAACCAATGTCTGTGTCTCTAACACTGAGGCACCTCTCTCTCTCTACCCCTTCTTCCATGCCACTCTCTCTGGAAGTCAATGAAAAAAATATCCTCTAGTGAGGGTTAACAACAACGACAATAGCAATAGCATAGCCATGGAGATGGGAAAGACATCAGTGTAAATGAGGAAATAGTCCAGAGTAGAATTGGGTATACTCTTTAAATGGGATGAGGCTTTCTTTTATGTTGACATTAAGGTTTCAGAAGTGAAAAGATGACGGTTGTGTTACAGGGGAGACAGGCAGAAGGCCTCAGCTCTTGTCATCTTGAAGGAAAGATTTCAATCAAGAGAAAAAAATGAAGAAAAAAACCCAAAGCTTTAATGGCTGTAATAAAAATGTACTTAGGCTGGTGAACCAAGGCAGGTGCATAGACGAAGTAACAGGATAGCCTAGGCTGGGCTGCCTTTGCTCACTGGGAAGTCAGAGAAAAGGGGGCCTTGGACACATTTCCAAGACCTTTCAGACAGTTTCAGAAGACAAGCCTGGGATGAGCTGCCACTGCCCATTGCTCCCCTGGTTGAAAGCACCATGGGGCCCCCGCAGAAGGAAGGAGGAAACTGGCGCTGTCACGCTTTCCTGTGGTGTAGGGGAGCTCACACTTGGTCCTTTGTCCTGAGCATATTTATCTCCCTTGCAGGTGGAAAATCTTATGGGAGGCTTAAGGGGAGTTCTCAAGAGAATATTCATCAGCTTTCCAGGGGTGCCCTTTCAGGGTGCTGGTCGCCACTGATTAGTCCATGCCAGGAAGGGCCTCATTTGTCAATGTGTCTGGTCCTGAGTCCACTCCAATGCCACTTGTCTTGTCTTAATGCTTTTATGGGCCTGGAGCTGAAATACAACTGAGACTTAAAAGGTATCTTTAGGGAGGAATGCTTAGGGGGTCTCCACCGCATGACCCATGACATGCTCTGGGAGCATAGATTACCTGGGGACAAAGTTCTTGTTTTCCCAGTCTTTGTCCCTTGTAGGCCTCTGGGGGTTCCTGTCCAGGTGGTTTCCTGTGCCCTAGTCTCTGCACCTGGGTTTCTGCATCTTTCCCATCTAATACAAACTATTTATTCTCCAGTGCCTTTGGCTTAGGGAAGATAGGCTTAACTCAAACTGCTGTCTAAAAATCTATCTCAGTTTCCCTTTCAACTTGTCCTGGAATTTTTCTAGCTTCTTGTTATGCTGTAACAGTTCTACATTATTCCAATTTTAAAACCACTGGAGCGTATAGTTTAAAATGTTTAGTTTTAGATGACGTATATTCTACATCAATTTCTGAAGGGGCATAAATCTGCTATCAGAGATTAAAATAAAACACAGAATTCAGAATGTAAAGTCATTTTTATTTCTTATGTAAGTAACAAAACAAAAACAACAACCCAATATTAAAAAGGGAAGAGGACCTGAACATTTCGAGGAGATGCAGAAGAAAGAAAATAGTGAAGATCAGAACAGAAATGAACGACACAGAGACCAAAAACACAGTACAAAATATCAATGAAAGTAAGAACTAGTTTTCTGACAGAAATAAGATCGATGAGTCTTTAGCCAGACGCACCAAAAAACAAACGGTGAGGACCCAAGAAAACAAAATCAGATGTGAAAGAGGCGATATAACAACTGACATGACAGAAACAGAAAGAATACTAAGAAAACACTATGCACAACAATAAAGTGGGGAAGCTGCGTAAAATGGACACATTCCTCAAAACTACAATCCGCTAAAACTCAATCGGAAAGAATCAGAAAACCTGGAGGGCCAGTAAAAATGGATGCAATTGAAGAAGTAATAAGAAAAAAACTTCCAGCAAACAAGTGTCTGGGGCCAGATGGATTTACATGCGAGCTTACCTAAACATTTAAAGAAGAATTAAAACCCACTCTCCTCAAAATATTTTAGAAAATTCCAGAGGAGGGAGATATTTTTATGAGACCAGTATTATAATAAACCCCAAAACCAGATGAAGATCCTGCAAATAAAGAATTTCACAGACCAACGTCCCTCATGAACATAGGTGCCAAAATCCTCAGAAAATATATTACCAAATTTTATCCAGCAATACATTAAATAAGATCATACACCATGACCAAGTGTGATTTATTCTGGAGACGCAGCGCTGGTATAATATTCGCAAATCAAGAAATGTGAGAGCTAAACAAAATGAAGGACAAAAATCTTATGATCATATCAATAGATACAGAGAAAATATTCTAGAAAATCCAGCACCCATTTTGGAAAAAACTGGGAGCAAAGTGGAAATAGAGGGAATATATCTCAACATAATAAAGGCCATATACAACATACCTGGGGCCAAAATCATACTCAACGTGCAAAGGCTAAAACCATATCCCCTAAGAAGAGGAAAAAGACACGGTTGCCCCTTTCACCACTACTGCTCAGCATACTACTGGAAGTCCTAGCCACAGCGAGCAGACAAAAAGAGAACATAAAAGGCATCCGTATCGGAAGAGAGAAGGTTAACTGTCATTACTTGCAGATGACATGATATTGTACATAAAACACTAAAGAGTCCACCGAGTACTTGTGGATATAATTAATGAATTTGGCAAGGAAGCTGGAAGCAAAATTAACATCAACACATTGATGGCATTTTTTTTACACCGATTATGAACTCTTAGAAAAGACTATACCATTTACCATTGCAACTGAAAAAATAAGACACCTAGGAGTAAAGTCAAAGGAGGATGTAAAAGACTTGTATTCAGAAACAGGACATTGAAAAAAGAAATAGAGGAAGATACAAAGGAGTGAAAGAATTATAGACTGAAAGAATTAACATTATCAAAATATCCATGCTACCCAAAACAATCTATAAATTCAACACAATTGTCATCAATCCCAACAGTGTGTTTCACAGAGCTGGAAAAAATGTTTCGAAAATTTATAGGAAACCAAAAAAGACCCCGTGCACCCACAGTATTCTTGAGAAAGAACAGAGTTGTAGGATCACATTACTGAATATCCTGCTGTAGGGCAAAGCCACTGTGATCAGAACAACCTGCTTCTGGCACAGGAACAGGCACATAGATCAATGGAAAAGTACAGAATCCTGAAATTGACCCATGCCATCATGGTCAATTAATATTTGACCAAAGGGTCAAGAATAAGCCATACAGTAAAGACAGACACTTCAGGTCCGGATATGGGTTCTTGCTGTGCTCAGTGTGGTCTCACTGAGCCTACAGACAGGGGCTTGGGATGTGGTCACGTAGCGTGGAAAAGGCTCCTGGACACCCCACTCGCTCCCCTTTGCTGTTGGGCTTCTGAAACATTTCTTCCAAACTGTGAGACTACAGCAGGCATCATCGTATTCAGCCCCGCCCCTCACTGTGAGCCTCAGTGTATGGGCCTTGTACCTGTAGAGAAACGTTCCTGAGGAAGTCCTATTTTGCCTTAGCATCTTTAGGTTTCCTTCGGTTCGGTGTCTAGTGGGCTCTTTCTTAAGGCAACTCACGTTTCCCACTTCAGAATTCGTTTTCTTTAACACTTCCCACACATCCACAGGGACCCCTGGTAATATCCACAGGGAGAAATGCCCGGGCAGTAGAGGCTATTCCAGTATAAGGGATATCTGAGACTGAAGTGAGAGTCAAAGGGAAGAACTGTGGCTGGAGAGGACTGTAGCCTACATTCTGGTAGAGTTGGATCATCAGGATTATTACCGCCAAGATAAGGTCTCAGTCTGACTCCTTTTAGATTAGTAACTTTTTATTTGTTTCCATTGCTTTTGCTCTTTTGGTCTTTCTCTCATTCTGACTTTCTCTCATCCACTCCTTGGGTTTCAGTGACGAGTAGCAAGGATGACTTGATATTGCTTAAGGATTAGTTGGTTGCACAAGGGCTTGGTCTGAAGGAACAAAGTCAATAAACAATCATATTCACAGGAGGCCATTTCCATTTGAGGAAACGTAAAAAGTGTCAAAAACGGGCAAGGTGTACTGACTGTGGACATCATAGTCCAGAGATTGCCCAACACAAATTCATGTCCATGCCTTTGCCTCTGTGTGTGTGCATGTGTGTGTGTGTGCTTGTGTGTGCTTGTGTGTGAGGGCTGTGGCACACTCTCCTTCTTATTGTCCCTCTGCTCATTTACTCTTCCAGCAGGGGATTCTTGCCCAAATGAACCTAATACACTTCTGACTTCCCACACGCCTTGACTCAATTCGCCACAGGTATCTGTGCACCTTATTCCACTCCTTGCTAAATGTCGCTTGGGATCTTCGGCCTCAGAGACTGATTCTCTCAGCAAAACACTGTGCAGTCATACTTCTAGAGAGGGACTTTGGTTCAACTGTGAAGTCTCCCACCTGGTTGCCTGTTCCTAATGTGTGACCGACTCCCTACAGGGAGGATACTTAGAAATCCATCATTTTTTAGGACCCAACACTGGACATTTATGCAAGTTTATTTGGTAGGCTCAGAAGGCATTCTTACATTTGTCCAGCCGATGGCCTATATGTTCACTCTGGTGATTATTTTGTAGATGCTGAAAATGCATTCTCAAGATTATCCATTAAGAGGCAGCACTGTTCCTAGAATGATTTTATTGGGAATAACGTCAAGGCAGTCTTACGCTTGCCCACATGGAAGCGGCATCTTTGACCCAAACAATTTTATTGGGGATCCTGGCATTTGCTTCCAACGTTCGAACATAATACGGAACTGAGCTCTCACAGGGATTTTACTGAGAAATCTGGCAATGCATTATCAAGATTTTCCGTTAGGCTCTGCTTCCTTGCAAGTCCATATTCTCCATCTCTAACTTATGTGCCTGGAGCACCTCCAGCGGGCACCAGGTGCACTGGTCGACAAATAGGAAAACGCACGGCGAGCATCCCCAACAAAATCATTAGCTAAAAAATGCTGCCAACGGATGCTTGAGAATGACAATTCATTGCCAGTATCCCGCAAATAATAAGTTTTTGGGAAAGTTTTGCCACCTATGAAAAAGATTACGAATGCAGTGCCAGCATGCCCAATAAAATCATACTGTGGAAAACCTGCCTTCTGGTTGACAAGTGCAAGAATGGCTGCGTAGCATCTCCCATAAAATTATTTGATTGAAAATGCTGTCCTACGTGGACAATCGTGAGAATACATTGCCAGCATCCCCAGTAAGGTCATTTGTACGGAAATACTGCCAATTCTCAGATAAGTCTGAGAATGTATTGTCAGAATCACCACAAAACCTCTCTGTCGGCAAAATGCAAAAGGGTGAGAATGCGCTGATAGTATCCCCAATCCAATCATGTGGTTGAAAACTACTGCGACCTCATGTAGAGACCTGAGACTGCCTTGCAGGCATCCTCAATAAAATCACTTGGGGCGAAACGCTGCCACGCATCCCCGCAAAAAAACTTTCTCTGGGACAAATGCTGCCAAGTGTGGGACAAACGTGAGCATCCATTGCCAGCCCCTGTAAAATTATTTGGTTGAAAAAATGCTGCCCCTTTGAATAAAAGGTGATAATGTATTTCAGGCATCTCCCGTATAAACGTTTGATGAGAAATTACCTGACATTGTTTACAAATGTGAGAGAGCATTCCCGGCATTCCCAAGAAAAGCATTTGTTTTAAAAATGCTGCCACCTTGTGGAGGTAAGTGGGAGAGCATTAAACGCATCCCCTTTAAAAAAAACTTGGTGGAAATATTCTGCCCCCTGGTGGACAAGGTGAAGCATGCATTGACTGCATCCCCAACAAAATCACTCTTTGAGAAAAAGGCCACCAGGTGCTAAAGGACTGTATGAATGATTTCCCAGAATCCCCAATGAAACCCCTACTGAGATCAAGGTGCCAACTGGTGGACAAGAGTGAGAACGCATGCTCTGGAATCACAATAAAGTGATTTGGGCCTAAAATTCTGATAGCCAATGTCCACGTGTGAGAATTCAAAACCAACATCCACACCCACACACACAATATCACTTTAGGGGAAAACTGCGGCGAATAGTTGGAGAAACGTGAGAATGTACAGCCAGCAGCAATAAAGTCGCTTGGTGGAAAAATTTCGCAACTGGCTGAACAAACGTAAGAATGCATTCTCAGCTTACCAAACAAAATCACTTGTGATGTCAAGGTGCCAACGGGTGGACAAGCGGGAGAAACCATTGCCTTTATGTGCAATAATAACATTTGGTGGAAAAATGCGGGCTTGTTGTAAACAGGCTTCACAATGCATTGCCAGCAGCCCCAATAATATCAGTTGTTGGAAAAAGGCCGCCACATGTTTGACAAGTGTGAGAATGCGTTGCCCGCATCCTCATGAAAATCCCTTCTGAGATGATGCTGGCTGCCAAATGGCGGACACATTTGAAAATACATTGCCAAGATTCACAATGAAAATCTCTTGTGGGAAAAATGCCCTTATCTTGTCGACTTGTGTGAGTGTTCTTTGCCAGCATCCCCAGTGAAATCACTTGTGGGAAAATGCTTCCACCTATTGGACAAAGTGAAAATGCATCGCCAGAAGCCCCAGTGAAGTTACATGGTGGAAAATAGCTGCCACTTGTTCTCCAAGGAGGAGCATGCAGTGCCAGGATCCTCAATAATATCATTTGGTGGGAAAATACTGCACCTGGTGTTTGAGTGTCAGAAGGAATTGCCAGCAGCCTTAAAACAATCATTTGTAAATAAGAAACCAGTCACCTTTCTACAAATGTGAAAATGCAGTTACAGCATCTCCAATAAGATCACTTGTGGAGAAAATGCTGTCACCTGGTATTCGAGCAAGGGAATGCATTGCCAGCGTTCTCAGGAAAATCCCTTGGTAAACAAAAGTGGCCACCTTGTGGACAGATGTGGGAATGCATTGCCAGCACAACCAAAGGAATCGTTTGGTGGAAAATGTGGCCTCTTGTTTGAGAGACTGAAGAATGCATTGCCCGCATCCGCAATAAAATCATTTTGTGGAAAAGTACTTCTACGAAGTACGTTGGACGAACGTGCTTCCAGCATTCCCCAAACGATACTTTGTGGTGAAAGTGTTGCCAGCTATTGAACAAAAGTGAAAGTGCCATGCCACTATTCCCAATAGAATCATTTTTGGGAAAGTAGGTTCAATGGCTGTTAAAACGTGAGAATGCCTTGTCAACATCCACAAAATAATCACATTTGTGGAAAATGTAGCCAAGTCTTTTTCAAACTTGAGACTGAATTTTCAACACCCCCAATAATATAATTTGGTAGTAAAAATGCTTCCACAAACGTGTTAAGACAAACGTGGGAAAGCATTGCCAGCATCTCAAACAGAATCGTTGGTGGAAAAATGCTGCCATCTCATGTTTCAGCGCCAAAATGCATTGCCAGTTTCCCCAAAATGGGACAGTGGAGGGAAAATGCAGACAGCTGTAGAAAAAAACGTGGGAATGCCTTGCCAGCATCCTCAGTAAAAGTACTTTGTGGGGAAATTCTGCCACCTGGTGGAAAAGCGTGAGAATGCACTTCCAGAACATTCCTGATATTCACTAGTGGAATATTGACGCCAACTGATAAATATAGAACCATTGCAAGCATCTCCAGCGAAATCGTGCGGTAAAATAATTCTGCTGCCTGCTTGACACACATTAGCTTCCATTGTCAGCATAGCCAATAAAATCTCGTGGTGTCAAAATGCCACCACCTGGTGGACAAACGAGAAAATGCATCTTCTGCATCTCCACAAGCATCCCAAATATGATCCTCAGTTGGAACAATACTGCCACCTGGTGGGTAAACGTGAGAATGCATCCACGAGTTCACCAATGGATTCATCCTGTTGAAAATGTTTCCACCTGTTGAATGGAATTGTGAATGCTTTTCCAGCATCCCCAATAAAATTACTCGTGAAATCATGCCGACACCTGGTGGAAAAGTGTGAGAATGCATTGCCAGCATCCCCAGAACAATCGTTGGTAAGAAACTTTCTGCCGCCTCTGGACAAAAGTAAGAATTCAGAGTGAGCATCTGCAATAATACCATTTGAGGAGAAAATGCTGCCACGTGGTGTTTCAGCATGAGAATGCAAAGGCTGAGGCTGCTCTGGAACCACTTGCCTCTATTGATCATCACAACCACCATATATTTCCTTAAGTGTCTCCTTATTCCTCCACAGGTCATCCTGAAAACACTGCCCGTTATAAACGGGTTGTGGCGGCACATGTTGAACACAGGGCTGGTGGAAACTTAAGAGATCCCACTGGCGGCAGTGACCCATTTTACAGATTGGGGATTATTCAGTATTCTTTAGTAATAGTCAGAGGAGACAATAGGAGGTTTGTTGTGTTCAGGGGACCTCCCACACTGTGAGATAAATAGGAGGGACTGTCCATTTTACTTCAAAGAAGAGTCATGCACATGAGAAGCTTTCTCAGCGAAATATGTGTTTTCAAGCAAACATTGTTTCCCTGCACAGGAAATAGATGCAGAATGTCCCTGTGGGAAAGCATTGAGATGCGGAGACATCCAGAGCATGGCATGTAGTTAGAAAGATAAATTAAGAGCAAGTACCGTGTCTGTCTGTCTGTCTGTCTGTTGTTTGTGTGTTGGTTTGAGCCTTACGATTGGCTGCCTTGGAATGATCGACCAGTCCCTGGGAGGGCTGGGCCTTACAGTTGCAGAAGTGGGTAAGTTATGCTTTGGCAGAGGAAATGTATCATGAGTTTCTACAAGGGCCAGACAGGGTGGAGCAGGGAGAGGAGAAGGAATTGATTGAGGAGGAATTAATTGGCAGGGAGCAGTTTGTCCTGGGTGAGAGGAGGCCATAAAACTCATGAAGGTAGCGGTTGATGTTGAGCCTCAGGCACAGATAGAAACAAAACATCCACAAGAAGAGCCAGTCGAGCAGGAGCACGAAGAGGATTGGCTCAGTGGGAAGTGCACCTGGTCCCCACTGGATGTGCTCCGGGCACTTAAGTTAGGAATGTAGCCCGTGAACTTACAAGTGAGCAGATCCTTCTGCTGGCTCAAGCCCAGTACCTGGCAGCGGCGGCAGCCCTGTTTAGAACTGAAAAGCATAAACGTTCAGTGCATTGCCAGATGCTGAGTCAATAGTGTATCCTTGACTCTACAGAAGGGAACGCAATATGCCTGCCCTAGTGCGTGAGAAATGTATTAGTGGGGATCGGTAGCTCAGAATCAAATAGACACATTGGAGTGAAGCTCAGGATAGTGAGAACAGTGTGATCCAAAATCTCAGAGACACCCTTTTATCTCACCAGTACCACAAAAACTCTCCCTGGGCTTCAGGAGCGCCGTCCCAGATCAGACTCATGCGCAGAACAAGGGCCATTGCCTCCACACTGCTCTGTGTCACTCAGGTTCTTCTTGGGGTAATGCTGCACTCGAGGGGGGCTGCGTGTCCAAGTCCTATGTATATCCAAGTCAGTGAGAGGCAGGAATGAGTGATGTCCACAAATAAAGGTATCCTGTTAAGCACTCAGCAGGCAAGTATGTAGGCGAGGTCAAAGGCTGTCAGGAAAACAGTGTGCCCGTGTGTGTATAAACACATGGAGCCCACAAGAACCACTGTGCTCTCTTTTTGCATCTTATGGTGAAGGAGCTGGGCTAGGGGTTAGAGAGGTGGGAGCAATCCAAGCTGCTTTAAGGATCTGCTCCTTTTTGTAGCTGTTTCATGTTCAGCTTGCAGCGTGCAGGCGTTTTGACCTGCTGCAATTTGTCAACAATCTGGAATTGTCAGCCATTATCAGTGACCAAGATGAAACCATGCTCAGCCACATGATCAATCTGAAGGTCAGGCTGTGCAGACCATGGCTGGGGAGGTAGAGAGCTTGTGAAAAAATCCTATCCCTGCAGGAAGGAATAGGCGGGAGTTCTGGAATAAGTTATCACCCTAAACCGGATCCACTATCCTTTTGCAGGTGAAGGAAGCCTGGCATGGCAGCAATCGCTGCAAGACTGTGCTGCTCTTTCACAAAAACCCCTACATCCACGATACTGTGATTGTGAAGGATCCTCTCATAACCATCACAGGAGAGAGGAGGCTCCCTGCATGGCCTGCGGCAAGAAGTGTGTCCAAGTTGGAAGGTGACAGGTTCCTCTCCACACACTCCTCAAGCTGCAGGATACAGGGTGACCCATTCCACTCACATTCAGTGGTACCTGCAGTATGAACGACAGGCCTACAACTGCAGGCAGAACAGCAGCATTCACTTCTTCAACTTCGTCTCTGATCACCATGTTTCGGGATCTGACAGGATTGCTTAGGTGGGTCCTTGCAGGAAATGCCATTAGAGAGCTTGGTGTGATCCCCTGCTTTTTGGGTTTGTGGTTTAGACGCCTGCCCTCTCCTGTGGAGCCCATTTTTCCTTTCCAGATCAACAGTGAGAACTATAAGTGGGTGTTGGCTTCGGGAGAGGGGACATAGATGATAACAGGTGAGCAGAGACCAACTCTTCACTTGCCTCTGGATTGCCAGGTAGCTGGGACATTGTTTTCTCACATGAACACACTGAAGCTGGGAGAAATACAGCCTGTGACATCATCACGGTATGAGGATGAGGCTGGAAGTTCTGAGCACCGCAGTGCCAATCATGTTCACTTGGGGGAGGTTGAAGGATGATGAGGTCATGTCTGTTTCCTCTGTCACACAGAATGAAAGTAGATTCTTTGGCATATTTCTCTGATCTCACACTTCAGGTCACCAACACCACCCTCAGGCCTGCCTACCATGCATTAAAGAGAAGTTCTGTGATGTGCTTCCTAGAACCCCCTCCACAATTTTCCATTATCCTCCTTCATGAAAATGCTGAGGCTGCTGTGCCACCACATCCCTCTATTGATCATCACAACCACCATGTATTTACTGAATTGTATCCCTGGCCTTCCTGGGTACACTGCCCATCACAACCAAGTTGTGGTGGGAACTGTTGAATGCATGGCTGGAGAAAACGGAAGAGATTCCAACTTTGTCAGGTTTGGGCTTGACATGATTTTTAAATACTTTTTGATTATCCTCAGAGGAGATGATACCAGATTTGCTGTGTTAACTGCCGCATTTAACGTGTGAGAACTATAGGAGGGACCTTCCAATATAAGTAGTGCACGTGAGAAGCTTTTTCAGATTAAAAGGTGTTTCAAGCAAAGATTCTTTTCCTGCGTAGAAATTAGGTGCAGAATGTCCCTGTGAAAAGGCATTCAGCCATGGATATATGCAGCACATGGAATAAATGGCAAGATAAAGCGAGAGCATCTAATTTGCCTGTTTATGTATTGTTTGCCTTGACAATGGACTCCCTGAATTACCCGCCCCGTGAATGCATGGCCTTTACAATTGCAGAAGTGGCTACGTTGTGTTTTCTGATGGTATCAGAAGCCAAAATTCTTTCTGTGTGGTAGAGACTGTGGTGGATTAAGAAATCAGTGAAAGTCCAATAGAGTTTACCATTTTCCCTTGGGTGATAAGGGAGTTCAAGGAAAGGCCTTGTGTGCAAGGGTCGGAATTTGCAGTGACAAGTTATAAAGGATGATGCGTTTGCCATACCCTCGCTTTAGGGAGTCGGCTCACACAGTGACAGCAGGGAACCAGGCCGGGGTTTTACGTTCATTTCACAGTTAAACCAAATTCCCTTTGTAGAAGTATGTGCAAACTGTATTTTTCTGTTAGAAGCCGCCTTTTGGCACGTGCGGACATAACTGCATGCTGTGACTGTTCAAGAATGAGAATCCATTTCCAGCATCACGAAAGAAATGACATTTTGAGGTAAATGCAAACAACTCTTGGGCATACCTGAGCATGCCTACCGTGCATGCCCAATGAAATCATTTGGTGGAAAAGTGCTGCCACCTGGTGGAGAAACGAGGGAATGCAGTGGTACCATCCCGAATGAAATGACATGTGAAGTCATGCTGCCATCTCGTGGACAAGTGTGGATATGCATTGCCAGCCTGCTCAGTAACTTTATTTGTAAAAAAAAGCTGCCATGTTTTGACAAGCATGAGAATGAATTGCCAACATCCCCAATAACATGATTTGAAACGAAAAGCTGCCATCTATTGGATAAGCGTGAGAATGCCTTTCCAGCATTCCCGACAATGTTATTTAGGAGAAAAATGCTGCGACCTGGAAGGATATGACAGGATACTGAGGTTGGGCCTCGGTGGCAATGCAGAAGGAGAGCTTTGGGTTCCCCTACCTCTTGGGTTCGTAAAGTGAGATCCCTGGCTTCTTCTGACTAGTCCTGTTTGCCCTACTAGAACATCAGTAATAGAAGTGTGGTCTAATCATCTCAAGTACTGTGCGAGGAGCTTGGCCCCAGGAGAGTGAAGGTAGAGGAGTACAGGTGAGGGGGACTGTTCCTGGACACTCGCCCCTAGTTTGCTAGGTAGCTGGGTCATTGCTTTCTCTCATGGACGCCCTGATACTGGGAGGAGTAGAGCCTGTTATGTCAGGTCCTCAGAGAATCAGGTTGAGAAAGGAAGTATGTAGCACTGCAGTGGGAATTATATTCAGACAGGGACACCTGATGTAAAATGAGGAAGTGTGCATGTGCAAAATCATTCAGCATCAAAGCAGATTCATTGACCCACTCCTCTGAACTCTCGCTCCAGGCCACCTCCCTCACCCTTAGGCCCGTCTACTATTCCTTAAATGGAGGCTCCCATGATGTCCTTCCTCTGACCCTTCCCACACTTGTCCAGGAGTCTTTTCATACAAAGGCTGAGGCTGCTGTGCCACCACTTCCTTTTATGGATCATTGCAACCATCAAATATTTCCTTAGGTGTGTCCAAATTCCTAACTGGGTGATCCTGAGGTCATTGCTCATTAAAAAGGTGGTGTGGTGTGATGCATCCAACACAAGGCAGCAGGAAATTTAAGAGATCCTAATTTCAGCAATGACCGACTCTTCATGTTAGGGCCACCAATAATTATACTATACTCTTTAGGAATTTTGCTAGGAGATGATAGTCAATTATTGTGTTAGGGTATCTCCCACAGTGTGAGTTAAATAGGAGGGACCATCCATTTTCCTTCAAATAGAGAAGTGCACATAAGAAGGTTTTGACATGAGTATGTGTTTTCAAGCAGACATTATGTTCCTGCACAGGACAATGGAGCAGAATGTCTGTGTGACCAGGTATTCAGTCACAGAGAGATCGGGAGCATGGTATGAAATGGAAAGTTAAAGCAGGAGCATCAGCTCTGTTTGTCTGTTTGTCGTGTGTTCTTGGAACACATAAATCAAGAGCATCAATAGCGTCTGTCTCTGTGGTGTTTGTCCCTAGTTTGGGGCATTACAACTGGCTGCCTGTGAATGACCATTGCCTGTGAGGGCTGGGCCTGTGCAGTGGCAGTGGCGGTTAAGTTGTTATGCTTTAGGACAGTATGAGAAGACAGAATTCTTTCTGTGTGCTGGAGGCTGGGGAGGAGGGAGAACTAAGAGTAAGTCCATTGAAGTGGGTGATACTAATGGACCCAGGGACATAAGGTAGCTCAAGGAAAGGGATTTGGGAGCAAGGGCCTGAATGTCCACTGCGAGCTCCGAAAGGATGATGGATTTCCAGGTTCCTTTCTGTCGGAGGTCAGCTCACACATTGACAGCAGGCAACGCGGTGGGAGGCTTCCCAGTGCATTTCACACTTGAAGCAGAAGCCCTCCCTAGAAGTATGAGAGCACTGTATTTGCTGCGAGAATCATCCTCTGAGCCCAGGATTCAGAACCACACTTAGCCAGTGGGAGTATAAATTGCATGTAGGAGTTGTGGGGAAGAGAGCAAAGGCATGTGAGCAGTCAGTCTGGATATTAGGTTCACTTGGGGTCGAATCCCCAGCTGGAAGGGTAAATGACCAGAGGGACAATAAGATGCAGAGTGTTCTATAGCCCTCACACACAACACACACAGAGGCACAGGCATGTACGTGAAGTTGTGTTGGGCAATCTCTGGACCATGGTGTCCACAGCCAGTACATCTTGTGCATTTTTGACGGTATTACATTTCCTCACATAACAATGGCCTCGTGTGAATATGATTGTTTATTTACTTTGTTCCTTCAGACCGAGCCTTTCTCCTGCAATGAAGAAACTCTTAGGCAGCATCAAGTCATTCTTTCTACGGGTCACTGAAACCCAATGGGTAGATGGAAGAAAGAGTCAGAATGAGGAAAAGACAGAAAGAGCAAGAGTAATGGAAACAAAAACAAGAGAACTGATGTAAAAGGAGTCAGATTGAGACCGTATCTTGGCCGAAGTTATCCTGATCACCCAACTCTACCAGAATGTAGGCTACAGTCCTCTCCAGCCACAGTTCTTCCCTTTGCCTGTCACTTCAGCCTCAGATATCCCACAGACTGGGCAGCCTGTAATGTCCCGGGCATTTCTCCCTGTGGATATTACTAGGGGTCACTGTGGATCTGTGGGAAAGCGGTAGAGAAAATGGATTCTGAAGTGGGAAACGTGAGTAGCCGTAAGCAAGAGCCCCCCAGACACCAAACCCTGGGAAAGCTGCAAATGCTCGGGTAACATAGAGCTTCCTCAGGAATGTTTCACCACAGTTCTGAGGCCCATACACTGAGGCTGACAGTGAGGGGTGGGGCTGAGTAGCGTGATGCCCTCTGTCCAGTCACAGTTTGGAAGAGCTGTTTTAGTAGCCCAAAATGGTGTGGGCATGCCCAAGTCCTCCATCAGAGGCAGGAACGTGTGACGTGCGTGAATCAGGGTATCCTGTGAAGCCGTGTGCAGGCAAGGGTGTGGGGATATCAAAGCCTGTGAGGAATCAGTGTGACCGCATGGGTGCAGGCACCTGTAACCCCAGGAACCTCTGTGTTCCTCTGTGCCTCTTATGCAGAAGGAATGGGGCCAGAAGATAGGTGGTTCAGGCCAAGCCAGGCTGTTTTGTAGATCTCCATGTTTTAGTTCTTTCATAGCCACACGATCAATGTGAAGGTGATGTTGCAGGTACTGGTGCTGGAAAGGGAGGGGCCTTGAGAATATAACCTGTCCATGTAAGCAGGGACACTTGGGTGTCCAGGAGTGAGATGTCCCTAACCCCCACCCACATTCCTTCTGCAGGTGGAGGGAGCCAGACATGCCAGGGATGATGGCAAGGTTAACTGTCCTTTTGTAGCAAATCATACTAATGCAGTACTGCCACTGTGAAGGAGTATCTCATTACCATCACAGGCGGGAGCAGGCTCTCTCTATGGGCAGCAGCAGGAAGTGCATAGAACTTGAAAGGTGATGTGCCCTTCTCCACACACTCTTCATGCTGCAGGATACAGTGCATCCTATGCCTCTTGCATTCAGTGGTGCCAGCATTATGAACGATGGGCCAACAGCTCCAGGTACCAGAACAGCAGCTTTAACTACTTCAACTAGTTCTCTGCCCACAGCGTGGCAGGGTCTGACAGGATTGCTGAGGTGGAGGCTTGCTTGCAATGCCCTAAGAGAGCTTGGTGTGTTCCCCTGCTTTTGGATTTTTAGTCAGATCCCTGCTGTCTCTGGACGATCACATTTTGCTCTGCCAGAAAATCAGTAAGGACTACTTGAGGATGTTGGAACCAGGAGAAGGCACTTAGAGGACATGTGAGGAGATGCCAGTGGGGCTCCCCCTTGGGTTGTCAGGTAGCTGGGACATTTTTCTCTCACATGAACACCCTGAGGCTCGGAAGGATAGCCTATGACGCCAGGCCACTGCGGCATTGGGAAGAGACAGAAAGTCTGAAGAACTGCAGTGTGGCATCATGTTCAGGCAGGAAGCTGAAGGAAGATGCAGGAGTGTGCATGTCTACCGTCACTCAGAATCAAAGCAGATTCATGTACCCATTCCTGTGAGCTATTGTAAATTGTGCTGCTCTGAAGAGGGTTTTATATATTCTTCCTGATCGATGTTCCTGGTTTCGTAGGACATATTCCAAGCAGTGGGGCCACTGGGTTCAATGGCAGTTCTGTATTTCAATTTTTGAGAAAACCTCCTATGTCATAATGTTTTCCATACAGGCTGCATGAGTCTGCATTCCCACCAGCAGTATACTAGGGTGAGCTTTTCTGCACACCCTCACAGGCACTTTCTGTTTATTGACTTATTGAAAACATAGCCATTCTGGAAGACCTCAGGTGATACCCCATTATTGTTTTAATTTTCATCTCTCTGGTGATTAGTGACACTGAGCAGTTTTCATATGTCTCTTGGACATGTTTATGCGCTCTTTGGAGAAGTGTCTACTTAGGTCTTTGCTCGTTTTTTAATTGGATCGTTTGTCTTCCTCTTGTGAAGGTGTGTTTCTTAAAATATTAGGGGTAGTAACCCTTTATCAGATGTATCATCGGCAAATATGTTCTCCCATATAATGAGTTCCCTTTGCATTTTGTTGATGGTATCTTTGTGCAGAATCTTTTTATTTTGCTGTAGTCCCATTTGTTTATTTTCTCCTTTGCTTCCATTGCCCTAGGCAGTGTATTGGTGAGCATATTGCAATGAGAGATGTCTGAGATCATGCTGCCTCCATTTCCTTCTAGGATTTTTAATGGTTTCATGTTTTACCTTTAAGTTTTTTATCCAGTTGGAGTTGATCCTTGTGTGCGGTGCAAGATAGTGGTCTAGTTGCATTATTTTGAAAGTTCCTGTCCAATTTTCCCAACACCATTTATTGAAGAGACTTCCTTTACTCCACTGTATGCTCTGCCTCCTTTGTAAAATCTCAATTGAGTGTAATGAGTTGGGTCAATTCCTGGGTTCTCTGTTCAGTTCCATTTATGTCATTAAGTCTGTTCTTCTGCCAGTTCCATTCTGTTTCGATTAAAATGGCTTTACTATATCTTGATATGTATTATTTTGATTCCTTCCACTTTTTTCTTCCTCCCAAAATTGCTGCAGCGATTTGGGGTCCTGTCCTTTTTGTGTCCTTTAAATTTTTGCACTACTTCTTCTAGGTCTGTGATATCGGACATTGGTATTTTATGAATAGTTTGAATCTATAGATTGCTTTGGGGAGTACGGACATCTGAATGAGGTTGATTCTAGCAATCCATTAGCATGGTATATTCTTACACTTGTTTATATCTTCCTCTATCTCTTTTTTGAACATATTTGTTTTGCAAGTACACGTCTTTCACCCCTTTGGTTAAGTTAATTCCTAAGTATCTTAATTTTATTGTTGCACGTTAAATGTGTTTTTGTTTGTTTGTTTGTTTGTTTTAGTTTCTCTTTCTGAGAGATCATGAATGTTGTTTAAAAATGCCATTTACTTCTGGGCATTAATTTTCCATCCTGCTGCATAGCTGGGTTCCTTTATTATTAAATCTAGAAGTCTTTTGGTGACCTCTTTAGTGTTCTCAGCATACAATATCAGGTCATCTGCAAACAGTGACAGTTTTATTTCTCCTTTCCAATTTGGATGCCTTTTATGTTTTCTCCTTGTCTGATCGCTGTGGCAAGGACTTCCAACACTCTGTTGAATAAAAGATGGTGAAAGTGGACGTCCCTGTCTTGTTCCTCTTATTAGGGGATATGTTTTAGTTTTTGCCCATTGAGTATGAAGTTGACTGAAGGTTTGTCCTATAAGGACTTTAATGTGTTTAGGCATGATCCCTCTATTCCCACTGTGCTGAGAGTTTTTCTCAAAAATGGGCGCTGGGTTTTGTTGCTCTTTCTGCACATACTGAGATGATCATGAGATTTTTGTTTGTCAAATGGTTCCTGTGAGGCATCACATTTATAGATTTGTGAATACTGTACCAAACCTGCATCCCTGGAATAAACCCCACTTGGTCATGGGGTGTGATCTGTTTAACATATTGCTTGATCCAATTTGCTAATATTTGTTTGAAGATTTTAGCATCTTTGTTTATCACGGATATTGGCCTGTAATTCTTTCTTTGCAAGGTCTTTACCTGGATTTGTAGTTGGGATTATTCAGGCTGCCTAAAAAGAGCTTGGGAGTGTTTGTTCCTCTCGGACTTTTTGGAACAATTTGAATTATTTTTTGAATGTTTGATAAAACTCCCCTCTGAAACTGTCTGGGCCTGGCGCTTTTTTTCTTGGGCATTTTTAAAAAAATCATTGTTCCAATTTCACCAGTTTTTATCAACGTGTTCAGCATGCCTGATTCTTCCTCACTGAGTATTGGAAGGTTGTGTATTTCCAGAAATTTGTCTATTTCATCCAGGTTGTTGGCATATAGTTGTTCAGGGTATTTGCTTACAACCCTTTGTATTTCAGTGGTATCAGTTGTTACTTCACTTCTTTTGTTCCTCAATTTATTTATTTTTGACCTCTGTCTTTGGTTTTTGGTGAGTTGGGTTAAAAGTTCATCACACTGATTGTCTATTCAAAGACAAGCTCTTGGTTGCATTGACCTTTTTTAATTTTTTAGTCTCTACGTTATTTATTTAGGCTCTGGTTCTTTATTATTTTCTTCCTTTTACTTCCTCTGGGCCTTTTCGTGGTTTCTGTTCTCTTTCTAAATCTTTCAGTTGTAGTGTTAGATAGTTTAGTAGAAATTTTTCTGGTTCTCATTGCTATAAAAGCTTTTAACAAAAAAAGTTCGTATACGCTACTCTATTTGGACCCTGATCTAAAAGTGTTTCCTCCCTGCTACATACAAACTGTTGCAAAATTAATGCCAGTAATATAATAGTGGCAAATCACCAATGAAAACATGAGTAAAACTAAAGAAATCATTTTAAAACCTCTACCAATTTCAAGTTAAATATACCTACAAACTTCATATTTAAAAAGGCATATCTACCCTGGGCAGCGGGGCTCAGTGGTATAGTGTCGGCCTGCACACTGAAGGGTCTCAGGTTTGATTCCCAGTTGAGGGCACATACCTAGGTTGTAGATTCATTCCTCATCCCAGGTGTGCAGCGAATTAGAAAAGCAACCAATGTCTGTGTCTCTAACACTGAGGCACCTCTCTCTCTCTACCCCTTCTTCCATGCCACTCTCTCTGGAAGTCAATGAAAAAAATATCCTCTAGTGAGGGTTAACAACAACGACAATAGCAATAGCATAGCCATGGAGATGGGAAAGACATCAGTGTAAATGAGGAAATAGTCCAGAGTAGAATTGGGTATACTCTTTAAATGGGATGAGGCTTTCTTTTATGTTGACATTAAGGTTTCAGAAGTGAAAAGATGACGGTTGTGTTACAGGGGATACAGGCAGAAGGCCTCAGCTCTTGTCATCTTGAAGGAAAGATTTCAATCAAGAGAAAAAAATGAAGAAAAAAACCCAAAGCTTTAATGGCTGTAATAAAAATGTACTTAGGCTGGTGAACCAAGGCAGGTGCATAGATGAAGTAACAGGATAGCCTAGGCTGGGCTGCCTTTGCTCACTGGGAAGTCAGAGAAAAGGGGGCCTTGGACACATTTCCAAGACCTTTCAGACAGTTTCAGAAGACAAGCCTGGGATGAGCTGCCACTGCCCATTGCTCCCCTGGTTGAAAGCACCATGGGGCCCCCGCAGAAGGAAGGAGGAAACTGGCGCTGTCACGCTTTCCTGTGGTGTAGGGGAGCTCACACTTGGTCCTTTGTCCTGAGCATATTTATCTCCCTTGCAGGTGGAAAATCTTATGGGAGGCTTAAGGGGAGTTCTCAAGAGAATATTCATCAGCTTTCCAGGGGTGCCCTTTCAGGGTGCTGGTCGCCACTGATTAGTCCATGCCAGGAAGGGCCTCATTTGTCAATGTGTCTGGTCCTGAGTCCACTCCAATGCCACTTGTCTTGTCTTAATGCTTTTATGGGCCTGGAGCTGAAATACAACTGAGACTTAAAAGGTATCTTTAGGGAGGAATGCTTAGGGGGTCTCCACCGCATGACCCATGACATGCTCTGGGAGAATAGATTACCTGGGGACAAAGTTCTTGTTTTCCCAGTCTTTGTCCCTTGTAGGCCTCTGGGGGTTCCTGTCCAGGTGGTTTCCTGTGCCCTAGTCTCTACACCTGGGTTTCTGCATCTTTCCCATCTAATACAAACTATTTATTCTCCAGTGCCTTTGGCTTAGGGAAGATAGGCTTAACTCAAACTGCTGTCTAAAAATCTATCTCAGTTTCCCTTTCAACTTGTCCTGGAATTTTTCTAGCTTCTTGTTATGCTGTAACAGTTCTACATTATTCCAATTTTAAAACCACTGGAGCGTATAGTTTAAAATGTTTAGTTTTAGATGACGTATATTCTACATCAATTTCTGAAGGGGCATAAATCTGCTATCAGAGATTAAAATAAAACACAGAATTCAGAATGTAAAGTCATTTTTATTTCTTATGTAAGTAACAAAACAAAAACAACAACCCAATATTAAAAAGGGAAGAGGACCTGAACATTTCGAGGAGATGTAGAAGAAAGAAAATAGTGAAGATCAGAACAGAAATGAACGACACAGAGACCAAAAACACAGTACAAAATATCAATGAAAGTAAGAACTAGTTTTCTGACAGAAATAAGATCGATGAGTCTTTAGCCAGACGCACCAAAAAACAAACGGTGAGGACCCAAGAAAACAAAATCAGATGTGAAAGAGGCGATATAACAACTGACATGACAGAAACAGAAAGAATACTAAGAAAACACTATGCACAACAATAAAGTGGGGAAGCTGCGTAAAATGGACACATTCCTCAAAACTACAATCTGCTAAAACTCAATCGGAAAGAATCAGAAAACCTGGAGGGCCAGTAAAAATGGATGCAATTGAAGAAGTAATAAGAAAAAAACTTCCAGCAAACAAGTGTCTGGGGCCAGATGGATTTACATGCGAGCTTACCTAAACATTTAAAGAAGAATTAAAACCCACTCTCCTCAAAATATTTTAGAAAATTCCAGAGGAGGGAGATATTTTTATGAGACCAGTATTATAATAATCCCAAAACCAGATGAAGATCCTGCAAATAAAGAATTTCACAGACCAACGTCCCTCATGAACATAGGTGCCAAAATCCTCAGAAAATATATTACCAAATTTTATCCAGCAATACATTAAATAAGATCATACACCATGACCAAGTGTGATTTATTCTGGAGACGCAGCGCTGGTATAATATTCGCAAATCAAGAAATGTGAGAGCTAAACAAAATGAAGGACAAAAATCTTATGATCATATCAATAGATACAGAGAAAATATTCTAGAAAATCCAGCACCCATTTTGGAAAAAACTGGGAGCAAAGTGGAAATAGAGGGAATATATCTCAACATAATAAAGGCCATATACAACATACCTGGGGCCAAAATCATACTCAACGTGCAAAGGCTAAAACCATATCCCCTAAGAAGAGGAATAAGACACGGTTGCCCCTTTCACCACTACTGCTCAGCATACTACTGGAAGTCCTAGCCACAGCGAGCAGACAAAAAGAGAACATAAAAGGCATCCGTATCGGAAGAGAGAAGGTTAACTGTCATTACTTGCAGATGACATGATATTGTACATAAAAAACTAAAGAGTCCACCGAGTACTTATGGATATAATTAATGAATTTGGCAAGGAAGCTGGAAGCAAAATTAACATCAACACATTGATGGCATTTTTTTTACACCGATTATGAACTCTTAGAAAAGACTATACCATTTACCATTGCAACTGAAAAAATAAGACACCTAGGAGTAAAGTCAAAGAAGGATGTAAAAGACTTGTATTCAGAAACAGGACATTGAAAAAAGAAATAGAGGAAGATACAAAGGAGTGAAAGAATTATAGACTGAAAGAATTAACATTATCAAAATATCCATGCTACCCAAAACAATCTATAAATTCAACACAATTGTCATCAATCCCAACAGTGTGTTTCACAGAGCTGGAAAAAATGTTTCGAAAATTTATAGGAAACCAAAAAAGACCCCGTGCACCCACAGTATTCTTGAGAAAGAACAGAGTTGTAGGATCACATTACTGAATATCCTGCTGTAGGGCAAAGCCACTGTGATCAGAACAACCTGCTTCTGGCACAGGAACAGGCACATAGATCAATGGAAAAGTACAGAATCCTGAAATTGACCCATGCCATCATGGTCAATTAATATTTGACCAAAGGGTCAAGAATAAGCCATACAGTAAAGACAGACACTTCAGGTCCGGATATGGGTTCTTGCTGTGCTCAGTGTGGTCTCACTGAGCCTACAGACAGGGGCTTGGGATGTGGTCACGTAGCGTGGAAAAGGCTCCTGGGCACCCCACTCGCTCCCCTTTGCTGTTGGGCTTCTGAAACATTTCTTCCAAACTGTGAGACTACAGCAGGCATCATCGTATTCAGCCCCGCCCCTCACTGTGAGCCTCAGTGTATGGGCCTTGTACCTGTAGAGAAACATTCCTGAGGAAGTCCTATTTTGCCTTAGCATCTTTAGGTTTCCTTTGGTTCGGTGTCTAGTGGGCTCTTTCTTAAGGCAACTCACGTTTCCCACTTCAGAATTCGTTTTCTTTAACACTTCCCACACATCCACAGGGACCCCTGGTAATATCCACAGGGAGAAATGCCCGGGCAGTAGAGGCTATTCCAGTATAAGGGATATCTGAGACTGAAGTGAGAGTCAAAGGGAAGAACTGTGGCTGGAGAGGACTGTAGCCTACATTCTGGTAGAGTTGGATCATCAGGATTATTACCGCCAAGATAAGGTCTCAGTCTGACTCCTTTTAGATTAGTAACTTTTTATTTGTTTCCATTGCTTTTGCTCTTTTGGTCGTTCTCTCATTCTGACTTTCTCTCATCCACTCCTTGGGTTTCAGTGACGAGTAGCAAGGATGACTTGATATTGCTTAAGGATTAGTTGGTTGCACAAGGGCTTGGTCTGAAGGAACAAAGTCAATAAACAATCATATTCACAGGAGGCCATGTCCATTTGAGGAAACGTAAAAAGTGTCAAAAACGGGCAAGGTGTACTGACTGTGGACATCATAGTCCAGAGATTGCCCAACACAAATTCATGTCCATGCCTTTGCCTCTGTGTGTGTGCATGTGTGTGTGTGTGCTTGTGTGTGCTTGTGTGTGAGGGCTGTGGCACACTCTCCTTCTTATTGTCCCTCTGCTCATTTACTCTTCCAGCAGGGGATTCTTGCCCAAATGAACCTAATACACTTCTGACTTCCCACTCGCCTTGACTCAATTCGCCACAGGTATCTGTGCACCTTATTCCACCCCTTGCTAAATGTCGCTTGGGATCTTCGGCCTCAGAGACTGATTCTCTCAGCAAAACACTGTGCAGTCATACTTCTAGAGAGGGACTTTGGTTCAACTGTGAAGTCTCCCACCTGGTTGCCTGTTCCTAATGTGTGACCGACTCCCTACAGGGAGGATACTTAGAAATCCATCATTTTTTAGGACCCAACACTGGACATTTATGCAAGTTTATTTGGTAGGCTCAGAAGGCATTCTTACATTTGTCCAGCCGATGGCCTATATGTTCACTCTGGTGATTATTTTGTAGATGCTGAAAATGCATTCTCAAGATTATCCATTAAGAGGCAGCACTGTTCCTAGAATGATTTTATTGGGAATAACGTCAAGGCAGTCTTACGCTTGCCCACATGGAAGCGGCATCTTTGACCCAAACAATTTTATTGGGGATCCTGGCATTTGCTTCCAACGTTCGAACATAATACGGAACTGAGCTCTCACAGGGATTTTACTGAGAAATCTGGCAATGCATTATCAAGATTTTCCGTTAGGCTCTGCTTCCTTGCAAGTCCATATTCTCCATCTCTAACTTATGTGCCTGGAGCACCTCCAGCGGGCACCAGGTGCACTGGTCGACAAATAGGAAAACGCACGGCGAGCATCCCCAACAAAATCATTAGCTAAAAAATGCTGCCAACGGATGCTTGAGAATGACAATTCATTGCCAGTATCCCGCAAATAATAAGTTTTTGGGAAAGTTTTGCCACCTATGAAAAAGATTACGAATGCAGTGCCAGCATGCCCAATAAAATCATACTGTGGAAAACCTGCCTTCTGGTTGACAAGTGCAAGAATGGCTGCGTAGCATCTCCCATAAAATTATTTGATTGAAAATGCTGTCCTCCGTGGACAATCGTGAGAATACATTGCCAGCATCCCCAGTAAGGTCATTTGTACGGAAATACTGCCAATTCTCAGATAAGTCTGAGAATGTATTGTCAGAATCACCACAAAACCTCTCTGTCGGCAAAATGCAAAAGGGTGAGAATGCGCTGATAGTATCCCCAATCCAATCATGTGGTTGAAAACTACTGCGACCTCATGTAGAGACCTGAGACTGCCTTGCAGGCATCCTCAATAAAATCATTTGGGGCGAAACGCTGCCACGCATCCCCGCAAAAAAACTTTCTCTGGGACAAATGCTGCCAAGTGTGGGACAAACGTGAGCATCCATTGCCAGCCCCTGTAAAATTATTTGGTTGAAAAAATGCTGCCCCTTTGAATAAAAGGTGATAATGTATTTCAGGCATCTCCCGTATAAACGTTTGATGAGAAATTACCTGACATTGTTTACAAATGTGAGAGAGCATTCCCGGCATTCCCAAGAAAAGCATTTGTTTTAAAAATGCTGCCACCTTGTGGAGGTAAGTGGGAGAGCATTAAACGCATCCCCTTTGAAAAAAACTTGGTGGAAATATTCTGCCCCCTGGTGGACAAGGTGAAGCATGCATTGACTGCATCCCCAACAAAATCACTCTTTGAGAAAAAGGCCACCAGGTGCTAAAGGACTGTATGAATGATTTCCCAGAATCCCCAATGAAACCCCTACTGAGATCAAGGTGCCAACTGGTGGACAAGAGTGAGAACGCATGCTCTGGAATCACAATAAAGTGATTTGGGCCTAAAATTCTGATAGCCAATGTCCACGTGTGAGAATTCAAAACCAACATCCACACCCACACACACAATATCACTTTAGGGGAAAACTGCGGCGAATAGTTGGACAAAGGTGAGAATGTACAGCCAGCAGCAATAAAGTCGCTTGGTGGAAAAATTCCGCAACTGGCTGAACAAACGTAAGAATGCATTCTCAGCTTACCAAACAAAATCACTTGTGATGTCAAGGTGCCGACGGGTGGACAAGCGGGAGAAACCATTGCCTTTATGTGCAATAATAACATTTGGTGGAAAAATGCGGGCTTGTTGTAAACAGGCTTCACAATGCATTGCCAGCAGCCCCAATAATATCAGTTGTTGGAAAAAGGCCGCCACATGTTTGACAAGTGTGAGAATGCGTTGCCCGCATCCTCATGAAAATCCCTTCTGAGATGATGCTGGCTGCCAAATGGCGGACACATTTGAAAATACATTGCCAAGATTCACAATGAAAATCTCTTGTGGGAAAAATGCCCTTATCTTGTCGACTTGTGTGAGTGTTCATTGCCAGCATCCCCAGTGAAATCACTTGTGGGAAAATGCTTCCACCTATTGGACAAGAGTGAAAATGCATCGCCAGAAGCCCCAGTGAAGTTACATGGTGGAAAATAGCTGCCACTTGTTCTCCAAGGAGGAGCATGCAGTGCCAGGATCCTCAATAATATCATTTGGTGGGAAAATACTGCACCTGGTGTTTGAGTGTCAGAAGGAATTGCCAGCAGCCTTAAAACAATCATTTGTAAATAAGAAACCAGTCACCTTTCTACAAATGTGAAAATGCAGTTACAGCATCTCCAATAAGATCACTTGTGGAGAAAATGCTGTCACCTGGTATTCGAGCAAGGGAATGCATTGCCAGCGTTCTCAGGAAAATCCCTTGGTAAACAAAAGTGGCCACCTTGTGGACAGATGTGGGAATGCATTGCCAGCACAACCAAAGTAATCGTTTGGTGGAAAATGTGGCCTCTTGTTTGAGAGACTGAAGAATGCATTGCCCGCATCCGCAATAAAATCATTTTGTGGAAAAGTACTTCTACGAAGTACGTTGGACGAACGTGCTTCCAGCATTCCCCAAACGATACTTTGTGGTGAAAGTGTTGCCAGCTATTGAACAAAAGTGAAAGTGCCATGCCACTATTCCCAATAGAATCATTTTTGGGAAAGTAGGTTCAATGGCTGTTAAAACATGAGAATGCCTTGTCAACATCCACAAAATAATCACATTTGTGGAAAATGTAGCCAAGTCTTTTTCAAACTTGAGACTGAATTTTCAACACCCCCAATAATATAATTTGGTAGTAAAAATGCTTCCACAAACGTGTTAAGACAAACGTGGGAAAGCATTGCCAGCATCTCAAACAGAATCGTTGGTGGAAAAATGCTGCCATCTCATGTTTCAGCGCCAAAATGCATTGCCAGTTTCCCCAAAATGGGACAGTGGAGGGAAAATGCAGACAGCTGTAGAAAACAACGTGGGAATGCCTTGCCAGCATCCTCAGTAAAAGTACTTTGTGGGGAAATTCTGCCACCTGGTGGAAAAGCGTGAGAATGCACTTCCAGAACATTCCTGATATTCACTAGTGGAATATTGACGCCAACTGATAAATATAGAACCATTGCAAGCATCTCCAGCGAAATCGTGCGGTAAAATAATTCTGCTGCCTGCTTGACACACATTAGCTTCCATTGTCAGCATAGCCAATAAAATCTCGTGGTGTCAAAATGCCACCACCTGGTGGACAAACGAGAAAATGCATCTTCTGCATCTCCACAAGCATCCCAACTATGATCCTCAGTTCGAACAATACTGCCACCTGGTGGGTAAACGTGAGAATGCATCCACGAGTTCACCAATGGATTCATCCTGTTGAAAATGTTTCCACCTGTTGAATGGAATTGTGAATGCTTTTCCAGCATCCCCAATAAAATTACTCGTGAAATCATGCCGACACCTGGTGGAAAAGTGTGAGAATGCATTGCCAGCATCCCCAGAACAATCGTTGGTAAGAAACTTTCTGCCGCCTCTGGACAAAAGTAAGAATTCAGAGTGAGCATCTGCAATAATACCATTTGAGGAGAAAATGCTGCCACGTGGTGTTTCAGCATGAGAATGCAAAGGCTGAGGCTGCTCTGGAACCACTTGCCTCTATTGATCATCACAACCACCATATATTTCCTTAAGTGTCTCCTTATTCCTCCACAGGTCATCCTGAAAACACTGCCCGTTATAAACGGGTTGTGGCGGCACATGTTGAACACAGGGCTGGTGGAAACTTAAGAGATCCCACTGGCGGCAGTGACCCATTTTACAGATTGGGGATTATTCAGTATTCTTTAGTAATAGTCAGAGGAGACAATAGGAGGTTTGTTGTGTTCAGGGGACCTCCCACACTGTGAGATAAATAGGAGGGACTGTCCATTTTACTTCATAGAAGAGTCATGCACATGAGAAGCTTTCTCAGCGAAATATGTGTTTTCAAGCAAACATTGTTTCCCTGCACAGGAAATAGATGCAGAATGTCCCTGTGGGAAAGCATTGAGATGCGGAGACATCCAGAGCATGGCATGTAGTTAGAAAGATAAATTAAGAGCAAGTACCGTGTCTGTCTGTCTGTCTGTCTGTCTGTCTGTTGTTTGTGTGTTGGTTTGAGCCTTACGATTGGCTGCCTTGGAATGATCGACCAGTCCCTGGGAGGGCTGGGCCTTACAGTTGCAGAAGTGGGTAAGTTATGCTTTGGCAGAGGAAATGTATCATGAGTTTCTACAAGGGCCAGACAGGGTGGAGCAGGGAGAGGAGAAGGAATTGATTGAGGAGGAATTAATTGGCAGGGAGCAGTTTGTCCTGGGTGAGAGGACGCCATAAAAGTCATGAAGGTAGTGGTTGATGTTGAGCCTCAGGCACAGATAGAAACAAAACATCCACAAGAAGAGCCAGTCGAGCAGGAGCACGAAGAGGATAGGCTGAGTGGGCAGTGCACCTGGTCCCCACTGGATGTGCTCCGGGCACTTAAGTTAGGAATGTAGCCCGTGAACTTACAAGTGAGCAGATCCTTCTGCTGGCTCAAGCCCAGTACCTGGCAGCGGCGGCAGCCCTGTTTAGAACTGAAAAGCACAAACGTTCAGTGCATTGCCAGATGCTGAGTCAATAGTGTATCCTTGACTCTACAGAAGGGAACGCAATATGCCTGCCCTAGTGCATGAGAAATGTATTAGTGGGGATCGGTAGCTCAGAATCAAATAGACACATTGGAGTGAAGCTCAGGATAGTGAGAACAGTGTGATCCAAAATCTCAGAGACACCCTTTTATCTCACCAGTACCACAAAAACTCTCCCTGTGCTTCAGGAGCGCCGTCCCAGATCAGACTCATGCGCAGAACAAGGGCCATTGCCTCCACACTGCTCTGTGTCACTCAGGTTCTTCTTGGGGTAATGCTGCACTCGAGGGGGCTGCGTGTCCAAGTCCTCTGTATGTCCAAGTCAGTGAGAGGCAGGAATGAGTGATGTCCACAAATAAAGGTATCCTGTTAAGCACTCAGCAGGCAAGTATGTAGGCGAGGTCAAAGGCTGTCAGGAAAACAGTGTGCCCGTGTGTGTATAAACACATGGAGCCCACAAGAACCACTGTGCTCTCTTTTTGCATCTTATGGTGAAGGAGCTGGGCTAGGGGTTAGAGAGGTGGGAGCAATCCAAGCTGCTTTAAGGATCTGCTCCTTTTTGTAGCTGTTTCATGTTCAGCTTGCAGCGTGCAGGCGTTTTGACCTGCTGCAATTTGTCAACAATCTGGAATTGTCAGCCATTATCAGTGACCAAGATGAAACCATGCTCAGCCACATGATCAATCTGAAGGTCAGGCTGTGCAGACCACGGCTGGGGAGGTAGAGAGCTTGTGAAAAAATCCTATCCCTGCAGGAAGGAATAGGCGGGAGTTCTGGAATAAGTTATCACCCTAAACCGGATCCACTATCCTTTTGCAGGTGAAGGAAGCCTGGCATGGCAGCAATCGCTGCAAGACTGTGCTGCTCTTTCACAAAAACCCCTACATCCATGATACTGTGATTGTGAAGGATCCTCTCATAGCCATCACAGGAGAGAGGAGGCTCCCTGCATGGCCTGCGGCAAGAAGTGTGTCCAAGTTGGAAGGTGACAGGTTCCTCTCCACACACTCCTCAAGCTGCAGGATACAGGGTGACCCATTCCACTCACATTCAGTGGTACCTGCAGTATGAACGACAGGCCTACAACTGCAGGCAGAACAGCAGCATTCACTTCTTCAACTTCGTCTCTGATCACTATGTTTCGGGATCTGACAGGATTGCTTAGGTGGGTCCTTGCAGGAAATGCCATTAGAGAGCTTGGTGTGATCCCCTGCTTTTTGGGTTTGTGGTTTAGACGCCTGCCCTCTCCTGTGGAGCCCATTTTTCCTTTCCAGATCACCAGTGAGAACTATGAGTGGGTGTTGGCATCGGGAGAGGGGACATAGATGATAACAGGTGAGCAGAGACCAACTCTTCACTTGCCTCTGGATTGCCAGGTAGCTGGGACATTGTTTTCTCACATGAACACACTGAAGCTGGGAGAAATACAGCCTGTGACATCATCACGGTATGAGGATGAGGCTGGAAGTTCTGAGCACCGCAGTGCCAATCATGTTCACTTGGGGGAGGCTGAAGGATGATGAGGTCATGTCTGTTTCCTCTGTCACTCAGAATGAAAGTAGATTCTTTGGCCTATTTCTCTGATCTCACACCTCAGGTCACCAACACCACCCTCAGGCCTGCCTACCATGCATTAAAGAGAAGTTCTGTGATGTGCTTCCTAGAACCCCCTCCACAATTTTCCAGTATCCTCCTTCATGAAAATGCTGAGGCTGCTGTGCCACCACATCCCTCTATTGATCATCACAACCACCATGTATTTACTGAATTGTATCGCTGGCCTTCCTGGGTACACTGCCCATCACAACCAAGTTGTGGTGGGAACTGTTGAATGCATGGCTGGAGAAAACGGAAGAGATTCCAACTTTGTCAGGTTTGGGCTTGACATGATTTTTAAATACTTTTTGATTATCCTCAGAGGAGATGATACCAGATTTGCTGTGTTAACTGCACGTATTTAACGTGTGAGAACTATAGGAGGGACCTTCCAATATAAGTAGTGCACGTGAGAAGCTTTTTCAGATTAAAAGGTGTTTCAAGCAAAGATTCTTTTCCTGCGTAGAAATTAGGTGCAGAATGTCCCTGTGGAAAGGCATTCAGCCATGGATATATGCAGCACATGGAATAAATGGCAAGATAAAGCGAGAGCATCTAATGTGCCTGTTTATGTATTGTTTGCCTTGACAATGGACTCTCTGAATTACCCGCCCCGTGAATGCATGGCCTTTACAATTGCAGAAGTGGCTAAGTTGTGTTTTCTGATGGTATCAGAAGCCAAAATTCTTTCTGTGTGGTAGAGACTGTGGTGGATTAAGAAATCAGTGAAAGTCCAATAGAGTTTACCATTTTCCCTTGGGTGATAAGGGAGTTCAAGGAAAGGCCTTGTGTGCAAGGGTCGGAATTTGCAGTGATAAGTTATAAAGGATGATGCGTTTGCCATACCCTCGCTTTAGGGAGACAGCAGGGAACCAGGCCGGGGTTTTACGTTCATTTCACAGTTAAACCAAATTCCCTTTGTAGAAGTATGTGCAAACTGTATTTTTCTGTTAGAAGCCGCCTTTTGGCACGTGCGGACATAACTGCATGCTGTGACTGTTCAAGAATGAGAATCCATTTCCAGCATCACGAAAGAAATGACATTTTGAGGTAAATGCAAACAACTCTTGGGCATACCTGAGCATGCCTACCGTGCATGCCCAATGAAATCATTTGGTGGAAAAGTGCTGCCACCTGGTGGAGAAACGAGGGAATGCAGTGGTACCATCCCGAATGAAATGACATGTGAAGTCATGCTGCCATCTCGTGGACAAGTGTGGATATGCATTGCCAGCCTGCTCAGTAACTTTATTTGTAAAAAAAAGCTGCCATGTTTTGACAAGCATGAGAATGAATTGCCAACATCCCCAATAACATGATTTGAAACGAAAAGCTGCCATCTATTGGATAAGCGTGAGAATGCCTTTCCAGCATTCCCGACAATGTTATTTAGGAGAAAAATGCTGCGACCTGGAAGGATATGACAGGATACTGAGGTTGGGCCTCGGTGGCAATGCAGAAGGAGAGCTTTGGGTTCCCCTACCTCTTGGGTTCGTAAAGTGAGATCCCTGGCTTCTTCTGACTAGTCCTGTTTGCCCTACTAGAACATCAGTAATAGAAGTGTGGTCTAATCATCTCAAGTACTGTGCGAGGAGCTTGGCCCCAGGAGAGTGAAGGTAGAGGAGTACAGGTGAGGGGGACTGTTCCTGGACACTCGCCCCTAGTTTGCTAGGTAGCTGGGTCATTGCTTTCTCTCATGGACGCCCTGATACTGGGAGGAGTAGAGCCTGTTATGTCAGGTCCTCAGAGAATCAGGTTGAGAAAGGAAGTATGTAGCACTGCAGTGGGAATTATATTCAGACAGGGACACCTGATGTAAAATGAGGAAGTGTGCATGTGCAAAATCATTCAGCATCAAAGCAGATTCATTGACCCACTCCTCTGAACTCTCGCTCCAGGCCACCTCCCTCACCCTTAGGCCCGTCTACTATTCCTTAAATGGAGGCTCCCATGATGTCCTTCCTCTGACCCTTCCCACACTTGTCCAGGAGTCTTTTCATACAAAGGCTGAGGCTGCTGTGCCACCACTTCCTTTTATGGATCATTGCAACCATCAAATATTTCCTTAGGTGTGTCCAAATTCCTAACTGGGTGATCCTGAGGTCATTGCTCATTAAAAAGGTGGTGTGGTGTGATGCATCCAACACAAGGCAGCAGGAAATTTAAGAGATCCTAATTTCAGCAATGACCGACTCTTCATGTTAGGGCCACCAATAATTATACTATACTCTTTAGGAATTTTGCTAGGAGATGATAGTCAATTATTGTGTTAGGGTATCTCCCACAGTGTGAGTTAAATAGGAGGGACCATCCATTTTCCTTCAAATAGAGAAGTGCACATAAGAAGGTTTTGACATGAGTATGTGTTTTCAAGCAGACATTATGTTCCTGCACAGGACAATGGAGCAGAATGTCTGTGTGACCAGGTATTCAGTCACAGAGAGATCGGGAGCATGGTATGAAATGGAAAGTTAAAGCAGGAGCATCAGCTCTGTTTGTCTGTTTGTCGTGTGTTCTTGGAACACATAAATCAAGAGCATCAATAGCGTCTGTCTCTGTGGTGTTTGTCCCTAGTTTGGGGCATTACAACTGGCTGCCTGTGAATGACCATTGCCTGTGAGGGCTGGGCCAGTGCAGTGGCAGTGGCGGTTAAGTTGTTATGCTTTAGGACAGTATGAGAAGACAGAATTCTTTCTGTGTGCTGGAGGCTGGGGAGGAGGGAGAACTAAGAGTAAGTCCATTGAAGTGGGTGATACTAATGGACCCAGGGACATAAGGTAGCTCAAGGAAAGGGATTTGGGAGCAAGGGCCTGAATGTCCACTGCGAGCTCCGAAAGGATGATGGATTTCCAGGTTCCTTTCTGTCGGAGGTCAGCTCACACATTGACAGCAGGCAACGCGGTGGGAGGCTTCCCAGTGCATTTCACACTTGAAGCAGAAGCCCTCCCTAGAAGTATGAGAGCACTGTATTTGCTGCGAGAATCATCCTCTGAGCCCAGGATTCAGAACCACACTTAGCCAGTGGGAGTATAAATTGCATGTAGGAGTTGTGGGGAAGAGAGCAAAGGCATGTGAGCAGTCAGTCTGGATATTAGGTTCACTTGGGGTCGAATCCCCAGCTGGAAGGGTAAATGACCAGAGGGACAATAAGATGCAGAGTGTTCTATAGCCCTCACACACAACACACACAGAGGCACAGGCATGTACGTGAAGTTGTGTTGGGCAATCTCTGGACCATGGTGTCCACAGCCAGTACATCTTGTGCATTTTTGACGGTATTACATTTCCTCACATAACAATGGCCTCGTGTGAATATGATTGTTTATTTACTTTGTTCCTTCAGACCGAGCCTTTCTCCTGCAATGAAGAAACCCTTAGGCAGCATCAAGTCGTTCTTTCTACGGGTCACTGAAACCCAATGGGTAGATGAAAGAAAGTGTCAGAATGAGGAAAAGACAGAAAGAGCAAGAGTAATGGAAACAAAAACAAGAGAACTGATGTAAAAGGAGTCAGATTGAGACCGTATCTTGGCCGTAGTTATCCTGATCACCCAACTCTACCAGAATGTAGGCTACAGTCCTCTCCAGCCACAGTTCTTCCCTTTGCCTGTCACTTCAGCCTCAGATATCCCACAGGCTGGGCAGCCTGTAATGTCCCGGGCATTTCTCCCTGTGGATATTACTAGGGGTCACTGTGGATCTGTGGGAAAGCGGTAGAGAAAATGGATTCTGAAGTGGGAAACGTGAGTAGCCGTAAGCAAGAGCCCCCCAGACACCAAACCCTGGGAAAGCTGCAAATGCTCGGGTAACATAGAGCTTCCTCAGGAATGTTTCACCACAGTTCTGAGGCCCATACACTGAGGCTGACAGTGAGGGGCGGGGCTGAGTAGCGTGATGCCCTCTGTCCAGTCACAGTTTGGAAGAGCTGTTTTAGTAGCCCAAAATGGTGTGGGCATGCCCAAGTCCTCCATCAGAGGCAGGAACGTGTGACGTGCGTGAATCAGGGTATCCTGTGAAGCCGTGTGCAGGCAAGGGTGTGGGGATATCAAAGCCTGTGAGGAATCAGTGTGACCGCATGGGTGCAGGCACCTGTAACCCCAGGAACCTCTGTGTTCCTCTGTGCCTCTTATGCAGAAGGAATGGGGCCAGAAGATAGGTGGTTCAGGCCAAGCCAGGCTGTTTTGTAGATCTCCATGTTTTAGTTCTTTCATAGCCACACGATCAATGTGAAGGTGATGTTGCAGGTACTGGTGCTGGAAAGGGAGGGGCCTTGAGAATATAACCTGTCCATGTAAGCAGGGACACTTGGGTGTCCAGGAGTGAGATGTCCCTAACCCCCACCCACATTCCTTCTGCAGGTGGAGGGAGCCAGACATGCCAGGGATGATGGCAAGGTTAACTGTCCTTTTGTAGCAAATCATACTAATGCAGTACTGCCACTGTGAAGGAGTATCTCATTACCATCACAGGCGGGAGCAGGCTCTCTCTATGGGCAGCAGCAGGAAGTGCATAGAACTTGAAAGGTGATGTGCCCTTCTCCACACACTCCTCATGCTGCAGGATACAGTGCATCCTATGCCTCTTGCATTCAGTGGTGCCAGCATTATGAACGATGGGCCAACAGCTCCAGGCACCAGAACAGCAGCCTTAACTACTTCAACTAGTTCTCTGCCCACAGCGTGGCAGGGTCTGACAGGATTGCTGAGGTGGAGGCTTGCTTGCAATGCCCTAAGAGAGCTTGGTGTGTTCCCCTGCTTTTGGATTTTTAGTCAGATCCCTGCCGTCTCTGGACGATCACTTTTTGCTCTGCCAGAAAATCAGTAAGGACTACTTGAGGATGTTGGAACCAGGAGAAGGCACTTAGAGGACATGTGAGGAGATGCCAGTGGGGCTCCCCCTTGGGTTGTCAGGTAGCTGGGACATTTTTCTCTCACATGAACACCCTGAGGCTCGGAAGGATAGCCTATGACGCCAGGCCACTGCGGCATTGGGAAGAGACAGAAAGTCTGAAGAACTGCAGTGTGGCATCATGTTCAGGCAGGAAGCTGAAGGAAGATGCAGGAGTGTGCATGTCTACCGTCACTCAGAATCAAAGCAGATTCATGTACCCATTCCTGTGAGCTATTGTAAATTGTGCTGCTCTGAACAGAGGGGTTTATATATTCTTCCTGATCGATGTTCCTGGTTTCGTAGGACATATTCCAAGCAGTGGGGCCACTGGGTTCAATGGCAGTTCTGTATTTCAATTTTTGAGAAAACCTCCTATGTCATAAGGTTTTCCATACAGGCTGCACGAGTCTGCATTCCCACCAGCAGTATACTAGGGTGAGCTTTTCTGCACACCCTCACAGGCACTTTCTGTTTATTGACTTATTGAAAACATAGCCATTCTGGAAGACCTCAGGTGATACCCCATTATTGTTTTAATTTTCATCTCTCTGGTGATTAGTGACACTGAGCAGTTTTCATATGTCTCTTGGACATGTTTATGCGCTCTTTGGAGAAGTGTCTACTTAGGTCTTTGCTCGTTTTTTAATTGGATCGTTTGTCTTCCTCTTGTGAAGGTGTGTTTCTTAAAATATTAGGGGTAGTAACCCTTTATCAGATGTATCATCGGCAAATATGTTCTCCCATATAATGAGTTCCCTTTGCATTTTGTTGATGGTTTCTTTGTGCAGAATCTTTTTATTTTGCTGTAGTCCCATTTGTTTATTTTCTCCTTTGTTTCCATTGACCTAGGCAGTGTATTGGTAAGCATATTGCAATGAGAGATGTCTGAGATCATGCTGCCTCCATTTCCTTCTAGGATTTTTAATGGTTTCATGTTTTACCTTTAAGTTTTTTATCCAGTTGGAGTTGATCCTTGTGTGTGGTGCAAGATAGTGGTCTAGTTGCATTATTTTGAAAGTTCCTGTCCAATTTTCCCAACACCATTTATTGAAGAGACTTCCTTTACTCCACTGTATGCTCTGCCTCCTTTGTAAAATCTCAATTGAGTGTAATGAGTTGGGTCAATTCCTGGGTTCTCTGTTCAGTTCCATTTATGTCATTAAGTCTGTTCTTCTGCCAGTTCCATTCTGTTTCGATTAAAATGGCTTTACTATATCTTGATATGTATTAGTTTGATTCCTTCCACTTTTTTCTTCCTCCCAAAATTGCTGCAGCGATTTGGGGTCCTGTCCTTTTTGTGTCCTTTAAATTTTTGCACTACTTCTTCTAGGTCTGTGATATCGGACATTGGTATTTTATGAATAGTTTGAATCTATAGATTGCTTTGGGGAGTACGGACATCTGAATGAGGTTGATTCTAGCAATCCATTAGCATGGTATATTCTTACACTTGTTTATATCTTCCTCTATCTCTTTTTTGAACATATTTGTTTTGCAAGTACACGTCTTTCACCCCTTTGGTTAAGTTAATTCCTAAGTATCTTAATTTTATTGTTGCACGTTAAATGTGTTTTTGTTTGTTTGTTTGTTTGTTTTAGTTTCTCTTTCTGAGAGATCATGAATGTTGTTTAAAAATGCCATTTACTTCTGGGCATTAATTTTCCATCCTGCTGCATAGCTGGGTTCCTTTATTATTAAATCTAGAAGTCTTTTGGTGACCTCTTTAGTGTTCTCAGCATACAATATCAGGTCATCTGCAAACAGTGACAGTTTTATTTCTCCTTTCCAATTTGGATGCCTTTTATGTTTTCTCCTTGTCTGATCGCTGTGGCAAGGACTTCCAACACTCTGTTGAATAAAAGATGGTGAAAGTGGACGTCCCTGTCTTGTTCCTCTTATTAGGGGATATGTTTTAGTTTTTGCCCATTGAGTATGAAGTTGACTGAAGGTTTGTCCTATAAGGACTTTAATGTGTTTAGGCATGATCCCTCTATTCCCACTGTGCTGAGAGTTTTTCTCAAAAATGGGCGCTGGGTTTTGTTGCTCTTTCTGCACCTACTGAGATGATCATGAGATTTTTGTTTGTCAAATGGTTCCTGTGATGCATCACATTTATAGATTTGTGAATACTGTACCAAACCTGCATCCCTGGAATAAACCCCACTTGGTCATGGGGTGTGATCTGTTTAACATATTGCTTGATCCAATTTGCTAATATTTGTTTGAAGATTTTAGCATCTTTGTTTATCACGGATATTGGCCTGTAATTCTTTCTTTGCAAGGTCTTTACCTGGATTTGTAGTTGGGATTATTCAGGCTGCCTAAAAAGAGCTTGGGAGTGTTTGTTCCTCTCGGACATTTTGGAACAATTTGAATTATTTTTTGAATGTTTGATAAAACTCCCCTCTGAAACTGTCTGGGCCTGGCCCTTTTTTTCTTGGGCATTTTTTAAAAAATCACTGTTCCAATTTCACCAGTTTTTATCAACGTGTTCAGCATGCCTGATTCTTCCTCACTGAGTATTGGAAGGTTGTGTATTTCCAGAAATTTGTCTATTTCATCCAGGTCGTTGGCATATAGTTGTTCAGGGTATTTGCTTACAACCCTTTGTATTTCAGTGGTATCAGTTGTTACTTCACTTCTTTTGTTCCTCAATTTATTTATTTTTGACCTCTGTCTTTGGTTTTTGGTGAGTTGGGATAAAAGTTCATCACACTGATTGTCTATTCAAAGACAAGCTCTTGGTTGCATTGACCTTTTTTAATTTTTTAGTCTCTACGTTATTTATTTAGGCTCTGGTTCTTTATTATTTTCTTCCGTTTACTTCCTCTGGGCCTTTTCTTGGTTTCTGTTCTCTTTCTAAATCTTTCAGTTGTAGTGTTAGATAGTTTAGTAGAAATTTTTCTGGTTCTCATTGCTATAAAAGTTTTTAACAAAAAAAGTTCGTATACACTACTCTATTTGGACCCTGATCTAAAAGTGTTTCCTCCCTGCTACATACAAACTGTTGCAAAATTAATGCCAGTAATATAATAGTGGCAAATCACCAATGAAAACATGAGTAAAAATAAAGAAATCATTTTAAAACCTCTACCAATTTCAAGTTAAATATACCTACAAACTTCATATTTAAAAAGGCATATCTACCCTGGGCAGCGGGGCTCAGTGGTATAGTGTCCGCCTGCACACTGAAGGGTCTCAGGTTTGATTCCCAGTTGAGGGCACATACCTAGGTTGTAGATTCATTCCTCATCCCAGGTGTGCAGCGAATTAGAAAAGCAACCAATGTCTGTGTCTCTAACACTGAGGCACCTCTCTCTCTCTACCCCTTCTTCCATGCCACTCTCTCTGGAAGTCAATGAAAAAAATATCCTCTAGTGAGGGTTAACAACAACGACAATAGCAATAGCATAGCCATGGAGATGGGAAAGACATCAGTGTAAATGAGGAAATAGTCCAGAGTAGAATTGGGTATAGTCTTTAAATGGGATGAGGCTTTCTTTTATGTTGACATTAAGGTTTCAGAAGTGAAAAGATGACGGTTGTGTTACAGGGGATACAGGCAGAAGGCCTCAGCTCTTGTCATCTTGAAGGAAAGATTTCAATCAAGAGAAAAAAATGAAGAAAAAAACCCAAAGCTTTAATGGCTGTAATAAAAATGTACTTAGGCTGGTGAACCAAGGCAGGTGCATAGACGAAGTAACAGGATAGCCTAGGCTGGGCTGCCTTTGCTCACTGGGAAGTCAGAGAAAAGGGGGCCTTGGACACATTTCCAAGACCTTTCAGACAGTTTCAGAAGACAAGCCTGGGATGAGCTGCCACTGCCCATTGCTCCCCTGGTTGAAAGCACCATGGGGCCCCCGCAGAAGGAAGGAGGAAACTGGCGCTGTCACGCTTTCCTGTGGTGTAGGGGAGCTCACACTTGGTCCTTTGTCCTGAGCATATTTATCTCCCTTGCAGGTGGAAAATCTTATGGGAGGCTTAAGGGGAGTTCTCAAGAGAATATTCATCAGCTTTCCAGGGGTGCCCTTTCAGGGTGCTGGTCGCCACTGATTAGTCCATGCCAGGAAGGGCCTCATTTGTCAATGTGTCTGGTCCTGAGTCCACTCCAATGCCACTTGTCTTGTCTTAATGCTTTTATGGGCCTGGAGCTGAAATACAACTGAGACTTAAAAGGTATCTTTAGGGAGGAATGCTTAGGGGGTCTCCACCGCATGACCCATGACATGCTCTGGGAGAATAGATTACCTGGGGACAAAGTTCTTGTTTTCCCAGTCTTTGTCCCTTGTAGGCCTCTGGGGGTTCCTGTCCAGGTGGTTTCCTGTGCCCTAGTCTCTGCACCTGGGTTTCTGCATCTTTCCCATCTAATACAAACTATTTATTCTCCAGTGCCTTTGGCTTAGGGAAGATAGGCTTAACTCAAACTGCTGTCTAAAAATCTATCTCAGTTTCCCTTTCAACTTGTCCTGGAATTTTTCTAGCTTCTTGTTATGCTGTAACAGTTCTACATTATTCCAATTTTAAAACCACTGGAGCGTATAGTTTAAAATGTTTAGTTTTAGATGACGTATATTCTACATCAATTTCTGAAGGGGCATAAATCTGCTATCAGAGATTAAAATAAAACACAGAATTCAGAATGTAAAGTCATTTTTATTTCTTATGTAAGTAACAAAACAAAAACAACAACCCAATATTAAAAAGGGAAGAGGACCTGAACATTTCGAGGAGATGCAGAAGAAAGAAAATAGTGAAGATCAGAACAGAAATGAACGACACAGAGACCAAAAACACAGTACAAAATATCAATGAAAGTAAGAACTAGTTTTCTGACAGAAATAAGATCGATGAGTCTTTAGCCAGACGCACCAAAAAACAAACGGTGAGGACCCAAGAAAACAAAATCAGATGTGAAAGAGGCGATATAACAACTGACATGACAGAAACAGAAAGAATACTAAGAAAACACTATGCACAACAATAAAGTGGGGAAGCTGCGTAAAATGGACACATTCCTCAAAACTACAATCTGCTAAAACTCAATCGGAAAGAATCAGAAAACCTGGAGGGCCAGTAAAAATGGATGCAATTGAAGAAGTAATAAGAAAAAAACTTCCAGCAAACAAGTGTCTGGGGCCAGATGGATTTACATGCGAGCTTACCTAAACATTTAAAGAAGAATTAAAACCCACTCTCCTCAAAATATTTTAGAAAATTCCAGAGGAGGGAGATATTTTTATGAGACCAGTATTATAATAATCCCAAAACCAGATGAAGATCCTGCAAATAAAGAATTTCACAGACCAACGTCCCTCATGAACATAGGTGCCAAAATCCTCAGAAAATATATTACCAAATTTTATCCAGCAATACATTAAATAAGATCATACACCATGACCAAGTGTGATTTATTCTGGAGACGCAGCGCTGGTATAATATTCGCAAATCAAGAAATGTGATAGCTAAACAAAATGAAGGACAAAAATCTTATGATCATATCAATAGATACAGAGAAAATATTCTAGAAAATCCAGCACCCATTTTGGAAAAAACTGGGAGCAAAGTGGAAATAGAGGGAATATATCTCAACATAACAAAGGCCATATACAACATACCTGGGGCCAAAATCATACTCAACGTGCAAAGGCTAAAACCATATCCCCTAAGAAGAGGAAAAAGACACGGTTGCCCCTTTCACCACTACTGCTCAGCATACTACTGGAAGTCCTAGCCACAGCGAGCAGACAAAAAGAGAACATAAAAGGCATCCGTATCGGAAGAGAGAAGGTTAACTGTCATTACTTGCAGATGACATGATATTGTACATAAAACACTAAAGAGTCCACCGAGTACTTGTGGATATAATTAATGAATTTGGCAAGGAAGCTGGAAGCAAAATTAACATCAACACATTGATGGCATTTTTTTTACACCGATTATGAACTCTTAGAAAAGACTATACCATTTACCATTGCAACTGAAAAAATAAGACACCTAGGAGTAAAGTCAAAGAAGAATGTAAAAGACTTATATTCAGAAACAGGACATTGAAAAAAGAAATAGAGGAAGATACAAAGGAGTGAAAGAATTATAGACTGAAAGAATTAACATTATCAAAATATCCATGCTACCCAAAACAATCTATAAATTCAACACAATTGTCATCAATCCCAACAGTGTGTTTCACAGAGCTGGAAAAAATGTTTCGAAAATTTATAGGAAACCAAAAAAGACCCCGTGCACCCACAGTATTCTTGAGAAAGAACAGAGTTGTAGGATCACATTACTGAATATCCTGCTGTAGGGCAAAGCCACTGTGATCAGAACAACCTGCTTCTGGCACAGGAACAGGCACATAGATCAATGGAAAAGTACAGAATCCTGAAATTGACCCGTGCCATCATGGTCAATTAATATTTGACCAAAGGGTCAAGAATAAGCCATACAGTAAAGACAGACACTTCAGGTCCGGATATGGGTTCTTGCTGTGCTCAGTGTGGTCTCACTGAGCCTACAGACAGGGGCTTGGGATGTGGTCACGTAGCGTGGAAAAGGCTCCTGGACACCCCACTCGCTCCCCTTTGCTGTTGGGCTTCTGAAACATTTCTTCCAAACTGTGAGACTACAGCAGGCATCATCGTATTCAGCCCCGCCCCTCACTGTGAGCCTCAGTGTATGGGCCTTGTACCTGTAGAGAAACATTCCTGAGGAAGTCCTATTTTGCCTTAGCATCTTTAGGTTTCCTTCGGTTCGGTGTCTAGTGGGCTCTTTCTTAAGGCAACTCACGTTTCCCACTTCAGAATTCGTTTTCTTTAACACTTCCCACACATCCACAGGGACCCCTGGTAATATCCACAGGGAGAAATGCCCGGGCAGTAGAGGCTATTCCAGTATAAGGGATATCTGAGACTGAAGTGAGAGTCAAAGGGAAGAACTGTGGCTGGAGAGGACTGTAGCCTACATTCTGGTAGAGTTGGATCATCAGGATTATTACCGCCAAGATAAGGTCTCAGTCTGACTCCTTTTAGATTAGTAACTTTTTATTTGTTTCCATTGCTTTTGCTCTTTTGGTCTTTCTCTCATTCTGACTTTCTCTCATCCACTCCTTGGGTTTCAGTGACGAGTAGCAAGGATGACTTGATATTGCTTAAGGATTAGTTGGTTGCACAAGGGCTTGGTCTGAAGGAACAAAGTCAATAAACAATCATATTCACAGGAGGCCATTTCCATTTGAGGAAACGTAAAAAGTGTCAAAAACGGGCAAGGTGTACTGACTGTGGACATCATAGTCCAGAGATTGCCCAACACAAATTCATGTCCATGCCTTTGCCTCTGTGTGTGTGCATGTGTGTGTGTGTGCTTGTGTGTGCTTGTGTGTGAGGGCTGTGGCACACTCTCCTTCTTATTGTCCCTCTGCTCATTTACTCTTCCAGCAGGGGATTCTTGCCCAAATGAACCTAATACACTTCTGACTTCCCACACGCCTTGACTCAATTCGCCACAGGTATCTGTGCACCTTATTCCACTCCTTGCTAAATGTCGCTTGGGATCTTCGGCCTCAGAGACTGATTCTCTCAGCAAAACACTGTGCAGTCATACTTCTAGAGAGGGACTTTGGTTCAACTGTGAAGTCTCCCACCTGGTTGCCTGTTCCTAATGTGTGACCGACTCCCTACAGGGAGGATACTTAGAAATCCATCATTTTTTAGGACCCAACACTGGACATTTATGCAAGTTTATTTGGTAGGCTCAGAAGGCATTCTTACATTTGTCCAGCCGATGGCCTATATGTTCACTCTGGTGATTATTTTGTAGATGCTGAAAATGCATTCTCAAGATTATCCATTAAGAGGCAGCACTGTTCCTAGAATGATTTTATTGGGAATAACGTCAAGGCAGTCTTACGCTTGCCCACATGGAAGCGGCATCTTTGACCCAAACAATTTTATTGGGGATCCTGGCATTTGCTTCCAACGTTCGAACATAATACGGAACTGAGCTCTCACAGGGATTTTACTGAGAAATCTGGCAATGCATTATCAAGATTTTCCGTTAGGCTCTGCTTCCTTGCAAGTCCATATTCTCCATCTCTAACTTATGTCCCTGGAGCACCTCCAGCGGGCACCAGGTGCACTGGTCGACAAATAGGAAAACGCACGGCGAGCATCCCCAACAAAATCATTAGCTAAAAAATGCTGCCAACGGATGCTTGAGAATGACAATTCATTGCCAGTATCCCGCAAATAATAAGTTTTTGGGAAAGTTTTGCCACCTATGATAAAGATTAAGAATGCAGTGCCAGCATGCCCAATAAAATCATACTGGGGAAAACCTGCCTTCTGGTTGACAAGTGCAAGAATGGCTGCGTAGCATCTCCCATAAAATTATTTGATTGAAAATGCTGTCCTCCGTGGACAATCGTGAGAATACATTGCCAGCATCCCCAGTAAGGTCATTTGTACGGAAATACTGCCAATTCTCAGATAAGTCTGAGAATGTATTGTCAGAATCACCACAAAACCTCTCTGTCGGCAAAATGCAAAAGGGTGAGAATGCGCTGATAGTATCCCCAATCCAATCATGTGGTTGAAAACTACTGTGACCTCATGTAGAGACCTGAGACTGCCTTGCAGGCATCCTCAATTAAATCATTTGGGGCGAAACGCTGCCACGCATCCCCGCAAAAAAACTTTCTCTGGGACAAATGCTGCCAAGTGTGGGACAAACGTGAGCATCCATTGCCAGCCCCTGTAAAATTATTTGGTTGAAAAAATGCTGCCCCTTTGAATAAAAGGTGATAATGTATTTCAGGCATCTCCCGTAAAAACGTTTGATGAGAAATTACCTGACATTGTTTACAAATGTGAGAGAGCATTCCCGGCATTCCCAAGAAAAGCATTTGTTTTAAAAATGCTGCCACCTTGTGGAGGTAAGTGGGAGAGCATTAAACGCATCCCCTTTTAAAAAAACTTGGTGGAAATATTCTGCCCCCTGGTGGACAAGGTGAAGCATGCATTGACTGCATCCCCAACAAAATCACTCTTTGAGAAAAAGGCCACCAGGTGCTAAAGGACTGTATGAATGATTTCCCAGAATCCCCAATGAAACCCCTACTGAGATCAAGGTGCCAACTGGTGGACAAGAGTGAGAACGCATGCTCTGGAATCACAATAAAGTGATTTGGGCCTAAAATTCTGATAGCCAATGTCCACGTGTGAGAATTCAAAACCAACATCCACACCCACACACACAATATCACTTTAGGGGAAAACTGCGGCGAATAGTTGGACAAACGTGAGAATGTACAGCCAGCAGCAATAAAGTCGCTTGGTGGAAAAATTCCGCAACTGGCTGAACAAACGTAAGAATGCATTCTCAGCTTACCAAACAAAATCACTTGTGATGTCAAGGTGCCAACGGGTGGACAAGCGGGAGAAACCATTGCCTTTATGTGCAATAATAACATTTGGTGGAAAAATGCGGGCTTGTTGTAAACAGGCTTCACAATGCATTGCCAGCAGCCCCAATAATATCAGTTGTTGGAAAAAGGCCGCCACATGTTTGACAAGTGTGAGAATGCGTTGCCCGCATCCTCATGAAAATCCCTTCTGAGATGATGCTGGCTGCCAAATGGCGGACACATTTGAAAATACATTGCCAAGATTCACAATGAAAATCTCTTGTGGGAAAAATGCCCTTATCTTGTCGACTTGTGTGAGTGTTCATTGCCAGCATCCCCAGTGAAATCACTTGTGGGAAAATGCTTCCACCTATTGGACAAGAGTGAAAATGCATCGCCAGAAGCCCCAGTGAAGTTACATGGTGGAAAATAGCTGCCACTTGTTCTCCAAGGAGGAGCATGCAGTGCCAGGATCCTCAATAATATCATTTGGTGGGAAAATACTGCACCTGGTGTTTGAGTGTCAGAAGGAATTGCCAGCAGCCTTAAAACAATCATTTGTAAATAAGAAACCAGTCACCTTTCTACAAATGTGAAAATGCAGTTACAGCATCTCCAATAAGATCACTTGTGGAGAAAATGCTGTCACCTGGTATTCGAGCAAGGGAATGCATTGCCAGCGTTCTCAGGAAAATCCCTTGGTAAACAAAAGTGGCCACCTTGTGGACAGATGTGGGAATGCATTGCCAGCACAACCAAAGGAATCGTTTGGTGGAAAATGTGGCCTCTTGTTTGAGAGACTGAAGAATGCATTGCCCGCATCCGCAATAAAATCATTTTGTGGAAAAGTACTTCTACGAAGTACGTTGGACGAACGTGCTTCCAGCATTCCCCAAACGATACTTTGTGGTGAAAGTGTTGCCAGCTATTGAACAAAAGTGAAAGTGCCATGCCACTATTCCCAATAGAATCATTTTTGGGAAAGTAGGTTCAATGGCTGTTAAAACGTGAGAATGCCTTGTCAACATCCACAAAATAATCACATTTGTGGAAAATGTAGCCAAGTCTTTTTCAAACTTGAGACTGAATTTTCAACACCCCCAATAATATAATTTGGTAGTAAAAATGCTTCCACAAACGTGTTAAGACAAACGTGGGAAAGCATTGCCAGCATCTCAAACAGAATCGTTGGTGGAAAAATGCTGCCATCTCATGTTTCAGCGCCAAAATGCATTGCCAGTTTCCCCAAAATGGGACAGTGGAGGGAAAATGCAGACAGCTGTAGACAAAAACGTGGGAATGCCTTGCCAGCATCCTCAGTAAAAGCACGTTGTGGGGAAATTCTGCCACCTGGTGGAAAAGCGTGAGAATGCACTTCCAGAACATTCCTGATATTCACTAGTGGAATATTGACGCCAACTGATAAATATAGAACCATTGCAAGCATCTCCAGCGAAATCGTGCGGTAAAATAATTCTGCTGCCTGCTTGACACACATTAGCTTCCATTGTCAGCATAGCCAATAAAATCTCGTGGTGTCAAAATGCCACCACCTGGTGGACAAACGAGAAAATGCATCTTCTGCATCTCCACAAGCATCCCAACTATGATCCTCAGTTCGAACAATACTGCCACCTGGTGGGTAAACGTGAGAATGCATCCACGAGTTCACCAATGGATTCATCCTGTTGAAAATGTTTCCACCTGTTGAATGGAATTGTGAATGCTTTTCCAGCATCCCCAATAAAATTACTCGTGAAATCATGCCGACACCTGGTGGAAAAGTGTGAGAATGCATTGCCAGCATCCCCAGAACAATCGTTGGTAAGAAACTTTCTGCCGCCTCTGGACAAAAGTAAGAATTCAGAGTGAGCATCTGCAATAATACCATTTGAGGAGAAAATGCTGCCACGTGGTGTTTCAGCATGAGAATGCAAAGGCTGAGGCTGCTCTGGAACCACTTGCCTCTATTGATCATCACAACCACCATATATTTCCTTAAGTGTCTCCTTATTCCTCCACAGGTCATCCTGAAAACACTGCCCGTTATAAACGGGTTGTGGCGGCACATGTTGAACACAGGGCTGGTGGAAACTTAAGAGATCCCACTGGCGGCAGTGACCCATTTTACAGATTGGGGATTATTCAGTATTCTTTAGTAATAGTCAGAGGAGACAATAGGAGGTTTGTTGTGTTCAGGGGACCTCCCACACTGTGAGATAAATAGGAGGGACTGTCCATTTTACTTCAAAGAAGAGTCGTGCACATGAGAAGCTTTCTCAGCGAAATATGTGTTTTCAAGCAAACATTGTTTCCCTGCACAGGAAATAGATGCAGAATGTCCCCGTGGGAAAGCATTGAGATGCGGAGACATCCAGAGCATGGCATGTAGTTAGAAAGATAAATTAAGAGCAAGTACCGTGTCTGTCTGTCTGTCTGTCTGTCTGTCTGACTGTTGTTTGTGTGTTGGTTTGAGCCTTACGATTGGCTGCCTTGGAATGATCGACCAGTCCCTGGGAGGGCTGGGCCTTACAGTTGCAGAAGTGGGTAAGTTATGCTTTGGCAGAGGAAATGTATCATGAGTTTCTACAAGGGCCAGACAGGGTGGAGCAGGGAGAGGAGAAGGAATTGATTGAGGAGGAATTAATTGGCAGGGAGCAGTTTGTCCTGGGTGAGAGGACGCCATAAAAGTCATGAAGGTAGTGGTTGATGTTGAGCCTCAGGCACAGATAGAAACAAAACATCCACAAGAAGAGCCAGTCGAGCAGGAGCACGAAGAGGATTGGCTCAGTGGGAAGTGCACCTGGTCCCCACTGGATGTGCTCCGGGCACTTAAGTTAGGAATGTAGCCCGTGAACTTACAAGTGAGCAGATCCTTCTGCTGGCTCAAGCCCAGTACCTGGCAGCGGCGGCAGCCCTGTTTAGAACTGAAAAGCACAAACGTTCAGTGCATTGCCAGATGCTGAGTCAATAGTGTATCCTTGACTCTACAGAAGGGAACGCAATATGCCTGCCCTAGTGCATGAGAAATGTATTAGTGGGGATCGGTAGCTCAGAATCAAATAGACACATTGGAGTGAAGCTCAGGATAGTGAGAACAGTGTGATCCAAAATCTCAGAGACACCCTTTTATCTCACCAGTACCACAAAAACTCTCCCTGGGCTTCAGGAGCGCCGTCCCAGATCAGACTCATGCGCAGAACAAGGGCCATTGCCTCCACACTGCTCTGTGTCACTCAGGTTCTTCTTGGGGTAATGCTGCACTCGAGGGGGGCTGCGTGTCCAAGTCCTCTGTATATCCAAGTCAGTGAGAGGCAGGAATGAGTGATGTCCACAAATAAAGGTATCCTGTTAAGCACTCAGCAGGCAAGTATGTAGGCGAGGTCAAAGGCTGTCAGGAAAACAGTGTGCCCGTGTGTGTATAAACACATGGAGCCCACAAGAACCACTGTGCTCTCTTTTTGCATCTTATGGTGAAGGAGCTGGGCTAGGGGTTAGAGAGGTGGGAGCAATCCAAGCTGCTTTAAGGATCTGCTCCTTTTTGTAGCTGTTTCATGTTCAGCTTGCAGCGTGCAGGCGTTTTGACCTGCTGCAATTTGTCAACAATCTGGAATTGTCAGCCATTATCAGTGACCAAGATGAAACCATGCTCAGCCACATGATCAATCTGAAGGTCAGGCTGTGCAGACCACGGCTGGGGAGGTAGAGAGCTTGTGAAAAAATCCTATCCCTGCAGGAAGGAATAGGCGGGAGTTCTGGAATAAGTTATCACCCTAAACCGGATCCACTATCCTTTTGCAGGTGAAGGAAGCCTGGCATGGCAGCAATCGCTGCAAGACTGTGCTGCTCTTTCACAAAAACCCCTACATCCACGATACTGTGATTGTGAAGGATCCTCTCATAACCATCACAGGAGAGAGGAGGCTCCCTGCATGGCCTGCGGCAAGAAGTGTGTCCAAGTTGGAAGGTGACAGGTTCCTCTCCACACACTCCTCAAGCTGCAGGATACAGGGTGACCCATTCCACTCACATTCAGTGGTACCTGCAGTATGAACGACAGGCCTACAACTGCAGGCAGAACAGCAGCATTCACTTCTTCAACTTCGTCTCTGATCACCATGTTTCGGGATCTGACAGGATTGCTTAGGTGGGTCCTTGCAGGAAATGCCATTAGAGAGCTTGGTGTGATCCCCTGCTTTTTGGGTTTGTGGTTTAGACGCCTGCCCTCTCCTGTGGAGCCCATTTTTCCTTTCCAGATCAACAGTGAGAACTATGAGTGTATGTTGGCATCAGGAGAGGGGACATAGATGATAACAGGTGAGCAGAGACCAACTCTTCACTTGCCTCTGGATTGCCAGGGAGCTGGGACATTGTTTTCTCACATGAACACACTGAAGCTGGGAGAAATACAGCCTGTGACATCATCACGGTATGAGGATGAGGCTGGAAGTTCTGAGCACCGCAGTGCCAATCATGTTCACTTGGGGGAGGCTGAAGGATGATGAGGTCATGTCTGTTTCCTCTGTCACTCAGAATGAAAGTAGATTCTTTGGCCTATTTCTCTGATCTCACACCTCAGGTCACCAACACCACCCTCAGGCCTGCCTACCATGCATTAAAGAGAAGTTCTGTGATGTGCTTCCTAGAACCCCCTCCACAACTTTCCAGTATCCTCCTTCATGAAAATGCTGAGGCTGCTGTGCCACCACATCCCTCTATTGATCATCACAACCACCATGTATTTACTGAATTGTATCGCTGGCCTTCCTGGGTACACTGCCCATTACAACCAAGTTGTGGTGGGAACTGTTGAATGCATGGCTGGAGAAAACGGAAGAGATTCCAACTTTGTCAGGTTTGGGCTTGACATGATTTTTAAATACTTTTTGATTATCCTCAGAGGAGATGATACCAGATTTGCTGTGTTAACTGCACGTATTTAACGTGTGAGAACTATAGGAGGGACCTTCCAATATAAGTAGTGCACGTGCTAAGCTTTTTCAGATTAAAAGGTGTTTCAAGCAAAGATTCTTTTCCTGCGTAGAAATTAGGTGCAGAATGTCCCTGTGGAAAGGCATTCAGCCATGGATATATGCAGCACATGGAATAAATGGCAAGATAAAGCGAGAGCATCTAATGTGCCTGTTTATGTATTGTTTGCCTTGACAATGGACTCTCTGAATTACCCGCCCCGTGAATGCATGGCCTTTACAATTGCAGAAGTGGCTAAGTTGTGTTTTCTGATGGTATCAGAAGCCAAAATTCTTTCTGTGTGGTAGAGACTGTGGTGGATTAAGAAATCAGTGAAAGTCCAATAGAGTTTACCATTTTCCCTTGGGTGATAAGGGAGTTCAAGGAAAGGCCTTGTGTGCAAGGGTCGGAATTTGCAGTGATAAGTTATAAAGGATGATGCGTTTGCCATACCCTCGCTTTAGGGAGACAGCAGGGAACCAGGCCGGGGTTTTACGTTCATTTCACAGTTAAACCAAATTCCCTTTGTAGAAGTATGTGCAAACTGTATTTTTCTGTTAGAAGCCGCCTTTTGGCACGTGCGGACATAACTGCATGCTGTGACTGTTCAAGAATGAGAATCCATTTCCAGCATCACGAAAGAAATGACATTTTGAGGTAAATGCAAACAACTCTTGGGCATACCTGAGCATGCCTACCGTGCATGCCCAATGAAATCATTTGGTGGAAAAGTGCTGCCACCTGGTGGAGAAACGAGGGAATGCAGTGGTACCATCCCGAATGAAATGACATGTGAAGTCATGCTGCCATCTCGTGGACAAGTGTGGATATGCATTGCCAGCCTGCTCAGTAACTTTATTTGTAAAAAAAAGCCGCCATGTTTTGACAAGCATGAGAATGAATTGCCAACATCCCCAATAACATGATTTGAAACGAAAAGCTGCCATCTATTGGATAAGCGTGAGAATGCCTTTCCAGCATTCCCGACAATGTTATTTAGGAGAAAAATGCTGCGACCTGGAAGGATATGACAGGATACTGAGGTTGGGCCTCGGTGGCAATGCAGAAGGAGAGCTTTGGGTTCCCCTACCTCTTGGGTTCGTAAAGTGAGATCCCTGGCTTCTTCTGACTAGTCCTGTTTGCCCTACTAGAACATCAGTAATAGAAGTGTGGTCTAATCATCTCAAGTACTGTGCGAGGAGCTTGGCCCCAGGAGAGTGAAGGTAGAGGAGTACAGGTGAGGGGGACTGTTCCTGGACACTCGCCCCTAGTTTGCTAGGTAGCTGGGTCATTGCTTTCTCTCATGGACGCCCTGATACTGGGAGGAGTAGAGCCTGTTATGTCAGGTCCTCAGAGAATCAGGTTGAGAAAGGAAGTATGTAGCACTGCAGTGGGAATTATATTCAGACAGGGACACCTGATGTAAAATGAGGAAGTGTGCATGTGCAAAATCATTCAGCATCAAAGCAGATTCATTGACCCACTCCTCTGAACTCTCGCTCCAGGCCACCTCCCTCACCCTTAGGCCCGTCTACTATTCCTTAAATGGAGGCTCCCATGATGTCCTTCCTCTGACCCTTCCCACACTTGTCCAGGAGTCTTTTCATACAAAGGCTGAGGCTGCTGTGCCACCACTTCCTTTTATGGATCATTGCAACCATCAAATATTTCCTTAGGTGTGTCCAAATTCCTAACTGGGTGATCCTGAGGTCATTGCTCATTAAAAAGGTGGTGTGGTGTGATGCATCCAACACAAGGCAGCAGGAAATTTAAGAGATCCTAATTTCAGCAATGACCGACTCTTCATGTTAGGGCCACCAATAATTATACTATACTCTTTAGGAATTTTGCTAGGAGATGATAGTCAATTATTGTGTTAGGGTATCTCCCACAGTGTGAGTTAAATAGGAGGGACCATCCATTTTCCTTCAAATAGAGAAGTGCACATAAGAAGGTTTTGACATGAGTATGTGTTTTCAAGCAGACATTATGTTCCTGCACAGGACAATGGAGCAGAATGTCTGTGTGACCAGGAATTCAGTCACAGAGAGATCGGGAGCATGGTATGAAATGGAAAGTTAAAGCAGGAGCATCAGCTCTGTTTGTCTGTTTGTCGTGTGTTCTTGGAACACATAAATCAAGAGCATCAATAGCGTCTGTCTCTGTGGTGTTTGTCCCTAGTTTGGGGCATTACAACTGGCTGCCTGTGAATGACCATTGCCTGTGAGGGCTGGGCCTGTGCAGTGGCAGTGGCGGTTAAGTTGTTATGCTTTAGGACAGTATGAGAAGACAGAATTCTTTCTGTGTGCTGGAGGCTGGGGAGGAGGGAGAACTAAGAGTAAGTCCATTGAAGTGGGTGATACTAATGGACCCAGGGACATAAGGTAGCTCAAGGAAAGGGATTTGGGAGCAAGGGCCTGAATGTCCACTGCGAGCTCCGAAAGGATGATGGATTTCCAGGTTCCTTTCTGTCGGAGGTCAGCTCACACATTGACAGCAGGCAACGCGGTGGGAGGCTTCCCAGTGCATTTCACACTTGAAGCAGAAGCCCTCCCTAGAAGTATGAGAGCACTGTATTTGCTGCGAGAATCATCCTCTGAGCCCAGGATTCAGAACCACACTTAGCCAGTGGGAGTATAAATTGCATGTAGGAGTTGTGGGGAAGAGAGCAAAGGCATGTGAGCAGTCAGTCTGGATATTAGGTTCACTTGGGGTCGAATCCCCAGCTGGAAGGGTAAATGACCAGAGGGACAATAAGATGCAGAGTGTGCTATAGCCCTCACACACAACACACACAGAGGCACAGGCATGTACGTGAAGTTGTGTTGGGCAATCTCTGGACCATGGTGTCCACAGCCAGTACATCTTGTGCATTTTTGACGGTATTACATTTCCTCACATAACAATGGCCTCGTGTGAATATGATTGTTTATTTACTTTGTTCCTTCAGACCGAGCCTTTCTCCTGCAATGAAGAAACCCTTAGGCAGCATCAAGTCGTTCTTTCTACGGGTCACTGAAACCCAATGGGTAGATGGAAGAAAGAGTCAGAATGAGGAAAAGACAGAAAGAGCAAGAGTAATGGAAACAAAAACAAGAGAACTGATGTAAAAGGAGTCAGATTGAGACCGTATCTTGGCCGTAGTTATCCTGATCACCCAACTCTACCAGAATGTAGGCTACAGTCCTCTCCAGCCACAGTTCTTCCCTTTGCCTGTCACTTCAGCCTCAGATATCCCACAGACTGGGCAGCCTGTAATGTCCCGGGCATTTCTCCCTGTGCATATTACTAGGGGTCACTGTGGATCTGTGGGAAAGCGGTAGAGAAAATGGATTCTGAAGTGGGAAACGTGAGCAGCCGTAAGCAAGAGCCCCCCAGACACCAAACCCTGGGAAAGCTGCAAATGCTCGGGTAACATAGAGCTTCCTCAGGAATGTTTCACCACAGTTCTGAGGCCCATACACTGAGGCTGACAGTGAGGGGCGGGGCTGAGTAGCGTGATGCCCTCTGTCCAGTCACAGTTTGGAAGAGCTGTTTTAGTAGCCCAAAATGGTGTGGGCATGCCCAAGTCCTCCATCAGAGGCAGGAACGTGTGACGTGCGTGAATCAGGGTATCCTGTGAAGCCGTGTGCAGGCAAGGGTGTGGGGATATCAAAGCCTGTGAGGAATCAGTGTGACCGCATGGGTGCAGGCACCTGTAACCCCAGGAACCTCTGTGTTCCTCTGTGCCTCTTATGCAGAAGGAATGGGGCCAGAAGATAGGTGGTTCAGGCCAAGCCAGGCTGTTTTGTAGATCTCCATGTTTTAGTTCTTTCATAGCCACACGATCAATGTGAAGGTGATGTTGCAGGTACTGGTGCTGGAAAGGGAGGGGCCTTGAGAATATAACCTGTCCATGTAAGCAGGGACACTTGGGTGTCCAGGAGTGAGATGTCCCTAACCCCCACCCACATTCCTTCTGCAGGTGGAGGGAGCCAGACATGCCAGGGATGATGGCAAGGTTAACTGTCCTTTTGTAGCAAATCATACTAATGCAGTACTGCCACTGTGAAGGAGTATCTCATTACCATCACAGGCGGGAGCAGGCTCTCTCTATGGGCAGCAGCAGGAAGTGCATAGAACTTGAAAGGTGATGTGCCCTTCTCCACACACTCCTCATGCTGCAGGATACAGTGCATCCTATGCCTCTTGCATTCAGTGGTGCCAGCATTATGAACGATGGGCCAACAGCTCCAGGCACCAGAACAGCAGCCTTAACTACTTCAACTAGTTCTCTGCCCACAGCGTGGCAGGGTCTGACAGGATTGCTGAGGTGGAGGCTTGCTTGCAATGCCCTAAGAGAGCTTGGTGTGTTCCCCTGCTTTTGGATTTTTAGTCAGATCCCTGCCGTCTCTGGACGATCACTTTTTGCTCTGCCAGAAAATCAGTAAGGACTACTTGAGGATGTTGGAACCAGGAGAAGGCACTTAGAGGACATGTGAGGAGATGCCAGTGGGGCTCCCCCTTGGGTTGTCAGGTAGCTGGGACATTTTTCTCTCACATGAACACCCTGAGGCTCGGAAGGATAGCCTATGACGCCAGGCCAATACGGCATTGGGAAGAGACAGAAAGTCTGAAGAACTGCAGTGTGGCATCATGTTCAGGCAGGAAGCTGAAGGAAGATGCAGGAGTGTGCATGTCTACCGTCACTCAGAATCAAAGCAGATTCATGTACCCATTCCTGTGAGCTATTGTAAATTGTGCTGCTCTGAACAGAGGGGTTTATATATTCTTCCTGATCGATGTTCCTGGTTTCGTAGGACATATTCCAAGCAGTGGGGCCACTGGGTTCAATGGCAGTTCTGTATTTCAATTTTTGAGAAAACCTCCTATGTCATAAGGTTTTCCATACAGGCTGCACGAGTCTGCATTCCCACCAGCAGTATACTAGGGTGAGCTTTTCTGCACACCCTCACAGGCACTTTCTGTTTATTGACTTATTGAAAACATAGCCATTCTGGAAGACCTCAGGTGATACCCCATTATTGTTTTAATTTTCATCTCTCTGGTGATTAGTGACACTGAGCAGTTTTCATATGTCTCTTGGACATGTTTATGCGCTCTTTGGAGAAGTGTCTACTTAGGTCTTTGCTCGTTTTTTAATTGGATCGTTTGTCTTCCTCTTGTGAAGGTGTGTTTCTTAAAATATTAGGGGTAGTAACCCTTTATCAGATGTATCATCGGCAAATATGTTCTCCCATATAATGAGTTCCCTTTGCATTTTGTTGATGGTATCTTTGTGCAGAATCTTTTTATTTTGCTGTAGTCCCATTTGTTTATTTTCTCCTTTGCTTCCATTGCCCTAGGCAGTGTATTGGTAAGCATATTGCAATGAGAGATGTCTGAGATCATGCTGCCTCCATTTCCTTCTAGGATTTTTAATGGTTTCATGTTTTACCTTTAAGTTTTTTATCCAGTTGGAGTTGATCCTTGTGTGCGGTGCAAGATAGTGGTCTAGTTGCATTATTTTGAAAGTTCCTGTCCAATTTTCCCAACACCATTTATTGAAGAGACTTCCTTTACTCCACTGTATGCTCTGCCTCCTTTGTAAAATCTCAATTGAGTGTAAAGAGTTGGGTTAATTCCTGGGCTCTCTGTTCAGTCCCATTTATGTCATTAAGTCTGGTCTTCTGCCAGTTCCATTCTGTTTCGATTAAAATGGCTTTACTATATCTTGATATGTATTATTTTGATTCCTTCCACTTTTTTCTTCCTCCCAAAATTGCTGCAGCGATTTGGGGTCCTGTCCTTTTTGTGTCCTTTAAATATTTGCACTACTTCTTCTAGGTCTGTGATATCGGACATTGGTATTTTATGAATAGTTTGAATCTATAGATTGCTTTGGGGAGTACGCACATCTGAATGAGGTTGATTCTAGCAATCCATTAGCATGGTATATTCTTACACTTGTTTATATCTTCCTCTATCTCTTTTTTGAACATATTTGTTTTGCAAGTACACGTCTTTCACCCCTTTGGTTAAGTTAATTCCTAAGTATCTTAATTTTATTGTTGCACGTTAAATGTGTTTTTGTTTGTTTGTTTGTTTGTTTTAGTTTCTCTTTCTGAGAGATCATGAATGTTGTTTAAAAATGCCATTTACTTCTGGGCATTAATTTTCCATCCTGCTGCATAGCTGGGTTCCTTTATTATTAAATCTAGAAGTCTTTTGGTGACCTCTTTAGTGTTCTCAGCATACAATATCAGGTCATCTGCAAACAGTGACAGTTTTATTTCTCCTTTCCAATTTGGATGCCTTTTATGTTTTCTCCTTGTCTGATCGCTGTGACAAGGACTTCCAACACTCTGTTGAATAAAAGATGGTGAAAGTGGACGTCCCTGTCTTGTTCCTCTTATTAGGGGATATGTTTTAGTTTTTGCCCATTGAGTATGAAGTTGACTGAAGGTTTGTCCTATAAGGACTTTAATGTGTTTAGGCATGATCCCTCTATTCCCACTGTGCTGAGAGTTTTTCTCAAAAATGGGCGCTGGGTTTTGTTGCACTTTCTGCACCTACTGAGATGATCATGAGATTTTTGTTTGTCAAATGGTTCCTGTGAGGCATCACATTTATAGATTTGTGAATACTGTACCAAACCTGCATCCCTGGAATAAACCCCACTTGGTCATGGGGTGTGATCTGTTTAACATATTGCTTGATCCAATTTGCTAATATTTGTTTGAAGATTTTAGCATCTTTGTTTATCACGGATATTGGCCTGTAATTCTTTCTTTGCAAGGTCTTTACCTGGATTTGTAGTTGGGATTATTCAGGCTGCCTAAAAAGAGCTTGGGAGTGTTTGTTCCTCTCGGACTTTTTGGAACAATTTGAATTATTTTTTGAATGTTTGATAAAACTCCCCTCTGAAACTGTCTGGGCCTGGCGCTTTTTTTCTTGGGCATTTTTAAAAAAATCATTGTTCCAATTTCACCAGTTTTTATCAACGTGTTCAGCATGCCTGATTCTTCCTCACTGAGTATTGGAAGGTTGTGTATTTCCAGAAATTTGTCTATTTCATCCAGGTTGTTGGCATATAGTTGTTCAGGGTATTTGCTTACAACCCTTTGTATTTCAGTGGTATCAGTTGTTACTTCACTTCTTTTGTTCCTCAATTTATTTATTTTTGACCTCTGTCTTTGGTTTTTGGTGAGTTGGGTTAAAAGTTCATCACACTGATTGTCTATTCAAAGACAAGCTCTTGGTTGCATTGACCTTTTTAAATTTTTTAGTCTCTACGTTATTTATTTAGGCTCTGGTTCTTTATTATTTTCTTCCTTTTACTTCCTCTGGGCCTTTTCTTGGTTTCTGTTCTCTTTCTAAATCTTTCAGTTGTAGTGTTAGATAGTTTAGTAGAAATTTTTCTGGTTCTCATTGCTATAAAAGCTTTTAACAAAAAAAGTTCGTATACACTACTCTATTTGGACCCTGATCTAAAAGTGTTTCCTCCCTGCTACATACAAACTGTTGCAAAATTAATGCCAGTAATATAATAGTGGCAAATCACCAATGAAAACATGAGTAAAACTATAGAAATCATTTTAAAACCTCTACCAATTTCAAGTTAAATATACCTACAAACTTCATATTTAAAAAGGCATATCTACCCTGGGCAGCGGGGCTCAGTGGTATAGTGTCGGCCTGCACACTGAAGAGTCTCCGGTTTGATTCCCAGTTGAGGGCACATACCTAGGTTGTAGATTCATTCCTCATCCCAGGTGTGCAGCGAATTAGAAAAGCAACCAATGTCTGTGTCTCTAACACTGAGGCACCTCTCTCTCTCTACCCCTTCTTCCATGCCACTCTCTCTGGAAGTCAATGAAAAAAATATCCTCTAGTGAGGGTTAACAACAACGACAATAGCAATAGCATAGCCATGGAGATGGGAAAGACATCAGTGTAAATGAGGAAATAGTCCAGAGTAGAATTGGGTATACTCTTTAAATGGGATGAGGCTTTCTTTTATGTTGACATTAAGGTTTCAGAAGTGAAAAGATGACGGTTGTGTTACAGGGGATACAGGCAGAAGGCCTCAGCTCTTGTCATCTTGAAGGAAAGATTTCAATCAAGAGAAAAAAATGAAGAAAAAAACCCAAAGCTTTAATGGCTGTAATAAAAATGTACTTAGGCTGGTGAACCAAGGCAGGTGCATAGATGAAGTAACAGGATAGCCTAGGCTGGGCTGCCTTTGCTCACTGGGAAGTCAGAGAAAAGGGGGCCTTGGACACATTTCCAAGACCTTTCAGACAGTTTCAGAAGACAAGCCTGGGATGAGCTGCCACTGCCCATTGCTCCCCTGGTTGAAAGCACCATGGGGCCCCCGCAGAAGGAAGGAGGAAACTGGCGCTGTCACGCTTTCCTGTGGTGTAGGGGAGCTCACACTTGGTCCTTTGTCCTGAGCATATTTATCTCCCTTGCAGGTGGAAAATCTTATGGGAGGCTTAAGGGGAGTTCTCAAGAGAATATTCATCAGCTTTCCAGGGGTGCCCTTTCAGGGTGCTGGTCGCCACTGATTAGTCCATGCCAGGAAGGGCCTCATTTGTCAATGTGTCTGGTCCTGAGTCCACTCCAATGCCACTTGTCTTGTCTTAATGCTTTTATGGGCCTGGAGCTGAAATACAACTGAGACTTAAAAGGTATCTTTAGGGAGGAATGCTTAGGGGGTCTCCACCGCATGACCCATGACATGCTCTGGGAGCATAGATTACCTGGGGACAAAGTTCTTGTTTTCCCAGTCTTTGTCCCTTGTAGGCCTCTGGGGGTTCCTGTCCAGGTGGTTTCCTGTGCCCTAGTCTCTGCACCTGGGTTTCTGCATCTTTCCCATCTAATACAAACTATTTATTCTCCAGTGCCTTTGGCTTAGGGAAGATAGGCTTAACTCAAACTGCTGTCTAAAAATCTATCTCAGTTTCCCTTTCAACTTGTCCTGGAATTTTTCTAGCTTCTTGTTATGCTGTAACAGTTCTACATTATTCCAATTTTAAAACCACTGGAGCGTATAGTTTAAAATGTTTAGTTTTAGATGACGTATATTCTACATCAATTTCTGAAGGGGCATAAATCTGCTATCAGAGATTAAAATAAAACACAGAATTCAGAATGTAAAGTCATTTTTATTTCTTATGTAAGTAACAAAACAAAAACAACAACCCAATATTAAAAAGGGAAGAGGACCTGAACATTTCGAGGAGATGCAGAAGAAAGAAAATAGTGAAGATCAGAACAGAAATGAACGACACAGAGACCAAAAACACAGTACAAAATATCAATGAAAGTAAGAACTAGTTTTCTGACAGAAATAAGATCGATGAGTCTTTAGCCAGACGCACCAAAAAACAAACGGTGAGGACCCAAGAAAACAAAATCAGATGTGAAAGAGGCGATATAACAACTGACATGACAGAAACAGAAAGAATACTAAGAAAACACTATGCACAACAATAAAGTGGGGAAGCTGCGTAAAATGGACACATTCCTCAAAACTACAATCTGCTAAAACTCAATCGGAAAGAATCAGAAAACCTGGAGGGCCAGTAAAAATGGATGCAATTGAAGAAGTAATAAGAAAAAAACTTCCAGCAAACAAGTGTCTGGGGCCAGATGGATTTACATGCGAGCTTACCTAAACATTTAAAGAAGAATTAAAACCCACTCTCCTCAAAATATTTTAGAAAATTCCAGAGGAGGGAGATATTTTTATGAGACCAGTATTATAATAAACCCCAAAACCAGATGAAGATCCTGCAAATAAAGAATTTCACAGACCAACGTCCCTCATGAACATAGGTGCCAAAATCCTCAGAAAATATATTACCAAATTTTATCCAGCAATACATTAAATAAGATCATACACCATGACCAAGTGTGATTTATTCTGGAGACGCAGCGCTGGTATAATATTCGCAAATCAAGAAATGTGAGAGCTAAACAAAATGAAGGACAAAAATCTTATGATCATATCAATAGATACAGAGAAAATATTCTAGAAAATCCAGCACCCATTTTGGAAAAAACTGGGAGCAAAGTGGAAATAGAGGGAATATATCTCAACATAATAAAGGCCATATACAACATACCTGGGGCCAAAATCATACTCAACGTGCAAAGGCTAAAACCATATCCCCTAAGAAGAGGAATAAGACACGGTTGCCCCTTTCACCACTACTGCTCAGCATACTACTGGAAGTCCTAGCCACAGCGAGCAGACAAAAAGAGAACATAAAAGGCATCCGTATCGGAAGAGAGAAGGTTAACTGTCATTACTTGCAGATGACATGATATTGTACATAAAAAACTAAAGAGTCCACCGAGTACTTGTGGATATAATTAATGAATTTGGCAAGGAAGCTGGAAGCAAAATTAACATCAACACATTGATGGCATTTTTTTTACACCGATTATGAACTCTTAGAAAAGACTATACCATTTACCATTGCAACTGAAAAAATAAGACACCTAGGAGTAAAGTCAAAGGAGGATGTAAAAGACTTGTATTCAGAAACAGGACATTGAAAAAAGAAATAGAGGAAGATACAAAGGAGTGAAAGAATTATAGACTGAAAGAATTAACATTATCAAAATATCCATGCTACCCAAAACAATCTATAAATTCAACACAATTGTCATCAATCCCAACAGTGTGTTTCACAGAGCTGGAAAAAATGTTTCGAAAATTTATAGGAAACCAAAAAAGACCCCGTGCACCCACAGTATTCTTGAGAAAGAACAGAGTTGTAGGATCACATTACTGAATATCCTGCTGTAGGGCAAAGCCACTGTGATCAGAACAACCTGCTTCTGGCACAGGAACAGGCACATAGATCAATGGAAAAGTACAGAATCCTGAAATTGACCCATGCCATCATGGTCAATTAATATTTGACCAAAGGGTCAAGAATAAGCCATACAGTAAAGACAGACACTTCAGGTCCGGATATGGGTTCTTGCTGTGCTCAGTGTGGTCTCACTGAGCCTACAGACAGGGGCTTGGGATGTGGTCACGTAGCGTGGAAAAGGCTCCTGGACACCCCACTCGCTCCCCTTTGCTGTTGGGCTTCTGAAACATTTCTTCCAAACTGTGAGACTACAGCAGGCATCATCGTATTCAGCCCCGCCCCTCACTGTGAGCCTCAGTGTATGGGCCTTGTACCTGTAGAGAAACGTTCCTGAGGAAGTCCTATTTTGCCTTAGCATCTTTAGGTTTCCTTCGGTTCGGTGTCTAGTGGGCTCTTTCTTAAGGCAACTCACGTTTCCCACTTCAGAATTCGTTTTCTTTAACACTTCCCACACATCCACAGGGACCCCTGGTAATATCCACAGGGAGAAATGCCCGGGCAGTAGAGGCTATTCCAGTATAAGGGATATCTGAGACTGAAGTGAGAGTCAAAGGGAAGAACTGTGGCTGGAGAGGACTGTAGCCTACATTCTGGTAGAGTTGGATCATCAGGATTATTACCGCCAAGATAAGGTCTCAGTCTGACTCCTTTTAGATTAGTAACTTTTTATTTGTTTCCATTGCTTTTGCTCTTTTGGTCTTTCTCTCATTCTGACTTTCTCTCATCCACTCCTTGGGTTTCAGTGACGAGTAGCAAGGATGACTTGATATTGCTTAAGGATTAGTTGGTTGCACAAGGGCTTGGTCTGAAGGAACAAAGTCAATAAACAATCATATTCACAGGAGGCCATTTCCATTTGAGGAAACGTAAAAAGTGTCAAAAACGGGCAAGGTGTACTGACTGTGGACATCATAGTCCAGAGATTGCCCAACACAAATTCATGTCCATGCCTTTGCCTCTGTGTGTGTGCATGTGTGTGTGTGTGCTTGTGTGTGCTTGTGTGTGCGGGCTGTGGCACACTCTCCTTCTTATTGTCCCTCTGCTCATTTACTCTTCCAGCAGGGGATTCTTGCCCAAATGAACCTAATACACTTCTGACTTCCCACACGCCTTGACTCAATTCGCCACAGGTATCTGTGCACCTTATTCCACCCCTTGCTAAATGTCGCTTGGGATCTTCGGCCTCAGAGACTGATTCTCTCAGCAAAACACTGTGCAGTCATACTTCTAGAGAGGGACTTTGGTTCAACTGTGAAGTCTCCCACCTGGTTGCCTGTTCCTAATGTGTGACCGACTCCCTACAGGGAGGATACTTAGAAATCCATCATTTTTTAGGACCCAACACTGGACATTTATGCAAGTTTATTTGGTAGGCTCAGAAGGCATTCTTACATTTGTCCAGCCGATGGCCTATATGTTCACTCTGGTGATTATTTTGTAGATGCTGAAAATGCATTCTCAAGATTATCCATTAAGAGGCAGCACTGTTCCTAGAATGATTTTATTGGGAATAACGTCAAGGCAGTCTTACGCTTGCCCACATGGAAGCGGCATCTTTGACCCAAACAATTTTATTGGGGATCCTGGCATTTGCTTCCAACGTTCGAACATAATACGGAACTGAGCTCTCACAGGGATTTTACTGAGAAATCTGGCAATGCATTATCAAGATTTTCCGTTAGGCTCTGCTTCCTTGCAAGTCCATATTCTCCATCTCTAACTTATGTGCCTGGAGCACCTCCAGCGGGCACCAGGTGCACTGGTCGACAAATAGGAAAACGCACGGCGAGCATCCCCAACAAAATCATTAGCTAAAAAATGCTGCCAACGGATGCTTGAGAATGACAATTCATTGCCAGTATCCCGCAAATAATAAGTTTTTGGGAAAGTTTTGCCACCTATGAAAAAGATTACGAATGCAGTGCCAGCATGCCCAATAAAATCATACTGTGGAAAACCTGCCTTCTGGTTGACAAGTGCAAGAATGGCTGCGTAGCATCTCCCATAAAATTATTTGATTGAAAATGCTGTCCTCCGTGGACAATCGTGAGAATACATTGCCAGCATCCCCAGTAAGGTCATTTGTACGGAAATACTGCCAATTCTCAGATAAGTCTGAGAATGTATTGTCAGAATCACCACAAAACCTCTCTGTCGGCAAAATGCAAAAGGGTGAGAATGCGCTGATAGTATCCCCAATCCAATCATGTGGTTGAAAACTACTGCGACCTCATGTAGAGACCTGAGACTGCCTTGCAGGCATCCTCAATAAAATCATTTGGGGCGAAACGCTGCCACGCATCCCCGCAAAAAAACTTTCTCTGGGACAAATGCTGCCAAGTGTGGGACAAACGTGAGCATCCATTGCCAGCCCCTGTAAAATTATTTGGTTGAAAAAATGCTGCCCCTTTGAATAAAAGGTGATAATGTATTTCAGGCATCTCCCGTATAAACGTTTGATGAGAAATTACCTGACATTGTTTACAAATGTGAGAGAGCATTCCCGGCATTCCCAAGAAAAGCATTTGTTTTAAAAATGCTGCCACCTTGTGGAGGTAAGTGGGAGAGCATTAAACGCATCCCCTTTGAAAAAAACTTGGTGGAAATATTCTGCCCCCTGGTGGACAAGGTGAAGCATGCATTGACTGCATCCCCAACAAAATCACTCTTTGAGAAAAAGGCCACCAGGTGCTAAAGGACTGTATGAATGATTTCCCAGAATCCCCAATGAAACCCCTACTGAGATCAAGGTGCCAACTGGTGGACAAGAGTGAGAACGCATGCTCTGGAATCACAATAAAGTGATTTGGGCCTAAAATTCTGATAGCCAATGTCCACGTGTGAGAATTCAAAACCAACATCCACACCCACACACACAATATCACTTTAGGGGAAAACTGCGGCGAATAGTTGGACAAAGGTGAGAATGTACAGCCAGCAGCAATAAAGTCGCTTGGTGGAAAAATTCCGCAACTGGCTGAACAAACGTAAGAATGCATTCTCAGCTTACCAAACAAAATCACTTGTGATGTCAAGGTGCCGACGGGTGGACAAGCGGGAGAAACCATTGCCTTTATGTGCAATAATAACATTTGGTGGAAAAATGCGGGCTTGTTGTAAACAGGCTTCACAATGCATTGCCAGCAGCCCCAATAATATCAGTTGTTGGAAAAAGGCCGCCACATGTTTGACAAGTGTGAGAATGCGTTGCCCGCATCCTCATGAAAATCCCTTCTGAGATGATGCTGGCTGCCAAATGGCGGACACATTTGAAAATACATTGCCAAGATTCACAATGAAAATCTCTTGTGGGAAAAATGCCCTTATCTTGTCGACTTGTGTGAGTGTTCATTGCCAGCATCCCCAGTGAAATCACTTGTGGGAAAATGCTTCCACCTATTGGACAAGAGTGAAAATGCATCGCCAGAAGCCCCAGTGAAGTTACATGGTGGAAAATAGCTGCCACTTGTTCTCCAAGGAGGAGCATGCAGTGCCAGGATCCTCAATAATATCATTTGGTGGGAAAATACTGCACCTGGTGTTTGAGTGTCAGAAGGAATTGCCAGCAGCCTTAAAACAATCATTTGTAAATAAGAAACCAGTCACCTTTCTACAAATGTGAAAATGCAGTTACAGCATCTCCAATAAGATCACTTGTGGAGAAAATGCTGTCACCTGGTATTCGAGCAAGGGAATGCATTGCCAGCGTTCTCAGGAAAATCCCTTGGTAAACAAAAGTGGCCACCTTGTGGACAGATGTGGGAATGCATTGCCAGCACAACCAAAGGAATCGTTTGGTGGAAAATGTGGCCTCTTGTTTGAGAGACTGAAGAATGCATTGCCCGCATCCGCAATAAAATCATTTTGTGGAAAAGTACTTCTACGAAGTACGTTGGACGAACGTGCTTCCAGCATTCCCCAAACGATACTTTGTGGTGAAAGTGTTGCCAGCTATTGAAGAAAAGTGAAAGTGCCATGCCACTATTCCCAATAGAATCATTTTTGGGAAAGTAGGTTCAATGGCTGTTAAAACGTGAGAATGCCTTGTCAACATCCACAAAATAATCACATTTGTGGAAAATGTAGCCAAGTCTTTTTCAAACTTGAGACTGAATTTTCAACACCCCCAATAATATAATTTGGTAGTAAAAATGCTTCCACAAACGTGTTAAGACAAACGTGGGAAAGCATTGCCAGCATCTCAAACAGAATCGTTGGTGGAAAAATGCTGCCATCTCATGTTTCAGCGCCAAAATGCATTGCCAGTTTCCCCAAAATGGGACAGTGGAGGGAAAATGCAGACAGCTGTAGACAAAAACGTGGGAATGCCTTGCCAGCATCCTCAGTAAAAGCACGTTGTGGGGAAATTCTGCCACCTGGTGGAAAAGCGTGAGAATGCACTTCCAGAACATTCCTGATATTCACTAGTGGAATATTGACGCCAACTGATAAATATAGAACCATTGCAAGCATCTCCAGCGAAATCGTGCGGTAAAATAATTCTGCTGCCTGCTTGACACACATTAGCTTCCATTGTCAGCATAGCCAATAAAATCTCGTGGTGTCAAAATGCCACCACCTGGTGGACAAACGAGAAAATGCATCTTCTGCATCTCCACAAGCATCCCAACTATGATCCTCAGTTCGAACAATACTGCCACCTGGTGGGTAAACGTGAGAATGCATCCACGAGTTCACCAATGGATTCATCCTGTTGAAAATGTTTCCACCTGTTGAATGGAATTGTGAATGCTTTTCCAGCATCCCCAATAAAATTACTCGTGAAATCATGCCGACACCTGGTGGAAAAGTGTGAGAATGCATTGCCAGCATCCCCAGAACAATCGTTGGTAAGAAACTTTCTGCCGCCTCTGGACAAAAGTAAGAATTCAGAGTGAGCATCTGCAATAATACCATTTGAGGAGAAAATGCTGCCACGTGGTGTTTCAGCATGAGAATGCAAAGGCTGAGGCTGCTCTGGAACCACTTGCCTCTATTGATCATCACAACCACCATATATTTCCTTAAGTGTCTCCTTATTCCTCCACAGGTCATCCTGAAAACACTGCCCGTTATAAACGGGTTGTGGCGGCACATGTTGAACACAGGGCTGGTGGAAACTTAAGAGATCCCACTGGCGGCAGTGACCCATTTTACAGATTGGGGATTATTCAGTATTCTTTAGTAATAGTCAGAGGAGACAATAGGAGGTTTGTTGTGTTCAGGGGACCTCCCACACTGTGAGATAAATAGGAGGGACTGTCCATTTTACTTCAAAGAAGAGTCGTGCACATGAGAAGCTTTCTCAGCGAAATATGTGTTTTCAAGCAAACATTGTTTCCCTGCACAGGAAATAGATGCAGAATGTCCCCGTGGGAAAGCATTGAGATGCGGAGACATCCAGAGCATGGCATGTAGTTAGAAAGATAAATTAAGAGCAAGTACCGTGTCTGTCTGTCTGTCTGTCTGTCTGTCTGACTGTTGTTTGTGTGTTGGTTTGAGCCTTACGATTGGCTGCCTTGGAATGATCGACCAGTCCCTGGGAGGGCTGGGCCTTACAGTTGCAGAAGTGGGTAAGTTATGCTTTGGCAGAGGAAATGTATCATGAGTTTCTACAAGGGCCAGACAGGGTGGAGCAGGGAGAGGAGAAGGAATTGATTGAGGAGGAATTAATTGGCAGGGAGCAGTTTGTCCTGGGTGAGAGGACGCCATAAAAGTCATGAAGGTAGTGGTTGATGTTGAGCCTCAGGCACAGATAGAAACAAAACATCCACAAGAAGAGCCAGTCGAGCAGGAGCACGAAGAGGATTGGCTCAGTGGGAAGTGCACCTGGTCCCCACTGGATGTGCTCCGGGCACTTAAGTTAGGAATGTAGCCCGTGAACTTACAAGTGAGCAGATCCTTCTGCTGGCTCAAGCCCAGTACCTGGCAGCGGCGGCAGCCCTGTTTAGAACTGAAAAGCACAAACGTTCAGTGCATTGCCAGATGCTGAGTCAATAGTGTATCCTTGACTCTACAGAAGGGAACGCAATATGCCTGCCCTAGTGCATGAGAAATGTATTAGTGGGGATCGGTAGCTCAGAATCAAATAGACACATTGGAGTGAAGCTCAGGATAGTGAGAACAGTGTGATCCAAAATCTCAGAGACACCCTTTTATCTCACCAGTACCACAAAAACTCTCCCTGGGCTTCAGGAGCGCCGTCCCAGATCAGACTCATGCGCAGAACAAGGGCCATTGCCTCCACACTGCTCTGTGTCACTCAGGTTCTTCTTGGGGTAATGCTGCACTCGAGGGGGGCTGCGTGTCCAAGTCCTCTGTATATCCAAGTCAGTGAGAGGCAGGAATGAGTGATGTCCACAAATAAAGGTATCCTGTTAAGCACTCAGCAGGCAAGTATGTAGGCGAGGTCAAAGGCTGTCAGGAAAACAGTGTGCCCGTGTGTGTATAAACACATGGAGCCCACAAGAACCACTGTGCTCTCTTTTTGCATCTTATGGTGAAGGAGCTGGGCTAGGGGTTAGAGAGGTGGGAGCAATCCAAGCTGCTTTAAGGATCTGCTCCTTTTTGTAGCTGTTTCATGTTCAGCTTGCAGCGTGCAGGCGTTTTGACCTGCTGCAATTTGTCAACAATCTGGAATTGTCAGCCATTATCAGTGACCAAGATGAAACCATGCTCAGCCACATGATCAATCTGAAGGTCAGGCTGTGCAGACCACGGCTGGGGAGGTAGAGAGCTTGTGAAAAAATCCTATCCCTGCAGGAAGGAATAGGCGGGAGTTCTGGAATAAGTTATCACCCTAAACCGGATCCACTATCCTTTTGCAGGTGAAGGAAGCCTGGCATGGCAGCAATCGCTGCAAGACTGTGCTGCTCTTTCACAAAAACCCCTACATCCACGATACTGTGATTGTGAAGGATCCTCTCATAACCATCACAGGAGAGAGGAGGCTCCCTGCATGGCCTGCGGCAAGAAGTGTGTCCAAGTTGGAAGGTGACAGGTTCCTCTCCACACACTCCTCAAGCTGCAGGATACAGGGTGACCCATTCCACTCACATTCAGTGGTACCTGCAGTATGAACGACAGGCCTACAACTGCAGGCAGAACAGCAGCATTCACTTCTTCAACTTCGTCTCTGATCACCATGTTTCGGGATCTGACAGGATTGCTTAGGTGGGTCCTTGCAGGAAATGCCATTAGAGAGCTTGGTGTGATCCCCTGCTTTTTGGGTTTGTGGTTTAGACGCCTGCCCTCTCCTGTGGAGCCCATTTTTCCTTTCCAGATCAACAGTGAGAACTATGAGTGTATGTTGGCATCAGGAGAGGGGACATAGATGATAACAGGTGAGCAGAGACCAACTCTTCACTTGCCTCTGGATTGCCAGGGAGCTGGGACATTGTTTTCTCACATGAACACACTGAAGCTGGGAGAAATACAGCCTGTGACATCATCACGGTATGAGGATGAGGCTGGAAGTTCTGAGCACCGCAGTGCCAATCATGTTCACTTGGGGGAGGCTGAAGGATGATGAGGTCATGTCTGTTTCCTCTGTCACTCAGAATGAAAGTAGATTCTTTGGCCTATTTCTCTGATCTCACACCTCAGGTCACCAACACCACCCTCAGGCCTGCCTACCATGCATTAAAGAGAAGTTCTGTGATGTGCTTCCTAGAACCCCCTCCACAACTTTCCAGTATCCTCCTTCATGAAAATGCTGAGGCTGCTGTGCCACCACATCCCTCTATTGATCATCACAACCACCATGTATTTACTGAATTGTATCGCTGGCCTTCCTGGGTACACTGCCCATTACAACCAAGTTGTGGTGGGAACTGTTGAATGCATGGCTGGAGAAAACGGAAGAGATTCCAACTTTGTCAGGTTTGGGCTTGACATGATTTTTAAATACTTTTTGATTATCCTCAGAGGAGATGATACCAGATTTGCTGTGTTAACTGCACGTATTTAACGTGTGAGAACTATAGGAGGGACCTTCCAATATAAGTAGTGCACGTGCTAAGCTTTTTCAGATTAAAAGGTGTTTCAAGCAAAGATTCTTTTCCTGCGTAGAAATTAGGTGCAGAATGTCCCTGTGGAAAGGCATTCAGCCATGGATATATGCAGCACATGGAATAAATGGCAAGATAAAGCGAGAGCATCTAATGTGCCTGTTTATGTATTGTTTGCCTTGACAATGGACTCTCTGAATTACCCGCCCCGTGAATGCATGGCCTTTACAATTGCAGAAGTGGCTAAGTTGTGTTTTCTGATGGTATCAGAAGCCAAAATTCTTTCTGTGTGGTAGAGACTGTGGTGGATTAAGAAATCAGTGAAAGTCCAATAGAGTTTACCATTTTCCCTTGGGTGATAAGGGAGTTCAAGGAAAGGCCTTGTGTGCAAGGGTCGGAATTTGCAGTGATAAGTTATAAAGGATGATGCGTTTGCCATACCCTCGCTTTAGGGAGACAGCAGGGAACCAGGCCGGGGTTTTACGTTCATTTCACAGTTAAACCAAATTCCCTTTGTAGAAGTATGTGCAAACTGTATTTTTCTGTTAGAAGCCGCCTTTTGGCACGTGCGGACATAACTGCATGCTGTGACTGTTCAAGAATGAGAATCCATTTCCAGCATCACGAAAGAAATGACATTTTGAGGTAAATGCAAACAACTCTTGGGCATACCTGAGCATGCCTACCGTGCATGCCCAATGAAATCATTTGGTGGAAAAGTGCTGCCACCTGGTGGAGAAACGAGGGAATGCAGTGGTACCATCCCGAATGAAATGACATGTGAAGTCATGCTGCCATCTCGTGGACAAGTGTGGATATGCATTGCCAGCCTGCTCAGTAACTTTATTTGTAAAAAAAAGCCGCCATGTTTTGACAAGCATGAGAATGAATTGCCAACATCCCCAATAACATGATTTGAAACGAAAAGCTGCCATCTATTGGATAAGCGTGAGAATGCCTTTCCAGCATTCCCGACAATGTTATTTAGGAGAAAAATGCTGCGACCTGGAAGGATATGACAGGATACTGAGGTTGGGCCTCGGTGGCAATGCAGAAGGAGAGCTTTGGGTTCCCCTACCTCTTGGGTTCGTAAAGTGAGATCCCTGGCTTCTTCTGACTAGTCCTGTTTGCCCTACTAGAACATCAGTAATAGAAGTGTGGTCTAATCATCTCAAGTACTGTGCGAGGAGCTTGGCCCCAGGAGAGTGAAGGTAGAGGAGTACAGGTGAGGGGGACTGTTCCTGGACACTCGCCCCTAGTTTGCTAGGTAGCTGGGTCATTGCTTTCTCTCATGGACGCCCTGATACTGGGAGGAGTAGAGCCTGTTATGTCAGGTCCTCAGAGAATCAGGTTGAGAAAGGAAGTATGTAGCACTGCAGTGGGAATTATATTCAGACAGGGACACCTGATGTAAAATGAGGAAGTGTGCATGTGCAAAATCATTCAGCATCAAAGCAGATTCATTGACCCACTCCTCTGAACTCTCGCTCCAGGCCACCTCCCTCACCCTTAGGCCCGTCTACTATTCCTTAAATGGAGGCTCCCATGATGTCCTTCCTCTGACCCTTCCCACACTTGTCCAGGAGTCTTTTCATACAAAGGCTGAGGCTGCTGTGCCACCACTTCCTTTTATGGATCATTGCAACCATCAAATATTTCCTTAGGTGTGTCCAAATTCCTAACTGGGTGATCCTGAGGTCATTGCTCATTAAAAAGGTGGTGTGGTGTGATGCATCCAACACAAGGCAGCAGGAAATTTAAGAGATCCTAATTTCAGCAATGACCGACTCTTCATGTTAGGGCCACCAATAATTATACTATACTCTTTAGGAATTTTGCTAGGAGATGATAGTCAATTATTGTGTTAGGGTATCTCCCACAGTGTGAGTTAAATAGGAGGGACCATCCATTTTCCTTCAAATAGAGAAGTGCACATAAGAAGGTTTTGACATGAGTATGTGTTTTCAAGCAGACATTATGTTCCTGCACAGGACAATGGAGCAGAATGTCTGTGTGACCAGGAATTCAGTCACAGAGAGATCGGGAGCATGGTATGAAATGGAAAGTTAAAGCAGGAGCATCAGCTCTGTTTGTCTGTTTGTCGTGTGTTCTTGGAACACATAAATCAAGAGCATCAATAGCGTCTGTCTCTGTGGTGTTTGTCCCTAGTTTGGGGCATTACAACTGGCTGCCTGTGAATGACCATTGCCTGTGAGGGCTGGGCCTGTGCAGTGGCAGTGGCGGTTAAGTTGTTATGCTTTAGGACAGTATGAGAAGACAGAATTCTTTCTGTGTGCTGGAGGCTGGGGAGGAGGGAGAACTAAGAGTAAGTCCATTGAAGTGGGTGATACTAATGGACCCAGGGACATAAGGTAGCTCAAGGAAAGGGATTTGGGAGCAAGGGCCTGAATGTCCACTGCGAGCTCCGAAAGGATGATGGATTTCCAGGTTCCTTTCTGTCGGAGGTCAGCTCACACATTGACAGCAGGCAACGCGGTGGGAGGCTTCCCAGTGCATTTCACACTTGAAGCAGAAGCCCTCCCTAGAAGTATGAGAGCACTGTATTTGCTGCGAGAATCATCCTCTGAGCCCAGGATTCAGAACCACACTTAGCCAGTGGGAGTATAAATTGCATGTAGGAGTTGTGGGGAAGAGAGCAAAGGCATGTGAGCAGTCAGTCTGGATATTAGGTTCACTTGGGGTCGAATCCCCAGCTGGAAGGGTAAATGACCAGAGGGACAATAAGATGCAGAGTGTGCTATAGCCCTCACACACAACACACACAGAGGCACAGGCATGTACGTGAAGTTGTGTTGGGCAATCTCTGGACCATGGTGTCCACAGCCAGTACATCTTGTGCATTTTTGACGGTATTACATTTCCTCACATAACAATGGCCTCGTGTGAATATGATTGTTTATTTACTTTGTTCCTTCAGACCGAGCCTTTCTCCTGCAATGAAGAAACCCTTAGGCAGCATCAAGTCGTTCTTTCTACGGGTCACTGAAACCCAATGGGTAGATGGAAGAAAGAGTCAGAATGAGGAAAAGACAGAAAGAGCAAGAGTAATGGAAACAAAAACAAGAGAACTGATGTAAAAGGAGTCAGATTGAGACCGTATCTTGGCCGTAGTTATCCTGATCACCCAACTCTACCAGAATGTAGGCTACAGTCCTCTCCAGCCACAGTTCTTCCCTTTGCCTGTCACTTCAGCCTCAGATATCCCACAGACTGGGCAGCCTGTAATGTCCCGGGCATTTCTCCCTGTGCATATTACTAGGGGTCACTGTGGATCTGTGGGAAAGCGGTAGAGAAAATGGATTCTGAAGTGGGAAACGTGAGCAGCCGTAAGCAAGAGCCCCCCAGACACCAAACCCTGGGAAAGCTGCAAATGCTCGGGTAACATAGAGCTTCCTCAGGAATGTTTCACCACAGTTCTGAGGCCCATACACTGAGGCTGACAGTGAGGGGCGGGGCTGAGTAGCGTGATGCCCTCTGTCCAGTCACAGTTTGGAAGAGCTGTTTTAGTAGCCCAAAATGGTGTGGGCATGCCCAAGTCCTCCATCAGAGGCAGGAACGTGTGACGTGCGTGAATCAGGGTATCCTGTGAAGCCGTGTGCAGGCAAGGGTGTGGGGATATCAAAGCCTGTGAGGAATCAGTGTGACCGCATGGGTGCAGGCACCTGTAACCCCAGGAACCTCTGTGTTCCTCTGTGCCTCTTATGCAGAAGGAATGGGGCCAGAAGATAGGTGGTTCAGGCCAAGCCAGGCTGTTTTGTAGATCTCCATGTTTTAGTTCTTTCATAGCCACACGATCAATGTGAAGGTGATGTTGCAGGTACTGGTGCTGGAAAGGGAGGGGCCTTGAGAATATAACCTGTCCATGTAAGCAGGGACACTTGGGTGTCCAGGAGTGAGATGTCCCTAACCCCCACCCACATTCCTTCTGCAGGTGGAGGGAGCCAGACATGCCAGGGATGATGGCAAGGTTAACTGTCCTTTTGTAGCAAATCATACTAATGCAGTACTGCCACTGTGAAGGAGTATCTCATTACCATCACAGGCGGGAGCAGGCTCTCTCTATGGGCAGCAGCAGGAAGTGCATAGAACTTGAAAGGTGATGTGCCCTTCTCCACACACTCCTCATGCTGCAGGATACAGTGCATCCTATGCCTCTTGCATTCAGTGGTGCCAGCATTATGAACGATGGGCCAACAGCTCCAGGCACCAGAACAGCAGCCTTAACTACTTCAACTAGTTCTCTGCCCACAGCGTGGCAGGGTCTGACAGGATTGCTGAGGTGGAGGCTTGCTTGCAATGCCCTAAGAGAGCTTGGTGTGTTCCCCTGCTTTTGGATTTTTAGTCAGATCCCTGCCGTCTCTGGACGATCACTTTTTGCTCTGCCAGAAAATCAGTAAGGACTACTTGAGGATGTTGGAACCAGGAGAAGGCACTTAGAGGACATGTGAGGAGATGCCAGTGGGGCTCCCCCTTGGGTTGTCAGGTAGCTGGGACATTTTTCTCTCACATGAACACCCTGAGGCTCGGAAGGATAGCCTATGACGCCAGGCCAATACGGCATTGGGAAGAGACAGAAAGTCTGAAGAACTGCAGTGTGGCATCATGTTCAGGCAGGAAGCTGAAGGAAGATGCAGGAGTGTGCATGTCTACCGTCACTCAGAATCAAAGCAGATTCATGTACCCATTCCTGTGAGCTATTGTAAATTGTGCTGCTCTGAACAGAGGGGTTTATATATTCTTCCTGATCGATGTTCCTGGTTTCGTAGGACATATTCCAAGCAGTGGGGCCACTGGGTTCAATGGCAGTTCTGTATTTCAATTTTTGAGAAAACCTCCTATGTCATAAGGTTTTCCATACAGGCTGCACGAGTCTGCATTCCCACCAGCAGTATACTAGGGTGAGCTTTTCTGCACACCCTCACAGGCACTTTCTGTTTATTGACTTATTGAAAACATAGCCATTCTGGAAGACCTCAGGTGATACCCCATTATTGTTTTAATTTTCATCTCTCTGGTGATTAGTGACACTGAGCAGTTTTCATATGTCTCTTGGACATGTTTATGCGCTCTTTGGAGAAGTGTCTACTTAGGTCTTTGCTCGTTTTTTAATTGGATCGTTTGTCTTCCTCTTGTGAAGGTGTGTTTCTTAAAATATTAGGGGTAGTAACCCTTTATCAGATGTATCATCGGCAAATATGTTCTCCCATATAATGAGTTCCCTTTGCATTTTGTTGATGGTATCTTTGTGCAGAATCTTTTTATTTTGCTGTAGTCCCATTTGTTTATTTTCTCCTTTGCTTCCATTGCCCTAGGCAGTGTATTGGTAAGCATATTGCAATGAGAGATGTCTGAGATCATGCTGCCTCCATTTCCTTCTAGGATTTTTAATGGTTTCATGTTTTACCTTTAAGTTTTTTATCCAGTTGGAGTTGATCCTTGTGTGCGGTGCAAGATAGTGGTCTAGTTGCATTATTTTGAAAGTTCCTGTCCAATTTTCCCAACACCATTTATTGAAGAGACTTCCTTTACTCCACTGTATGCTCTGCCTCCTTTGTAAAATCTCAATTGAGTGTAAAGAGTTGGGTTAATTCCTGGGCTCTCTGTTCAGTCCCATTTATGTCATTAAGTCTGGTCTTCTGCCAGTTCCATTCTGTTTCGATTAAAATGGCTTTACTATATCTTGATATGTATTATTTTGATTCCTTCCACTTTTTTCTTCCTCCCAAAATTGCTGCAGCGATTTGGGGTCCTGTCCTTTTTGTGTCCTTTAAATATTTGCACTACTTCTTCTAGGTCTGTGATATCGGACATTGGTATTTTATGAATAGTTTGAATCTATAGATTGCTTTGGGGAGTACGCACATCTGAATGAGGTTGATTCTAGCAATCCATTAGCATGGTATATTCTTACACTTGTTTATATCTTCCTCTATCTCTTTTTTGAACATATTTGTTTTGCAAGTACACGTCTTTCACCCCTTTGGTTAAGTTAATTCCTAAGTATCTTAATTTTATTGTTGCACGTTAAATGTGTTTTTGTTTGTTTGTTTGTTTGTTTTAGTTTCTCTTTCTGAGAGATCATGAATGTTGTTTAAAAATGCCATTTACTTCTGGGCATTAATTTTCCATCCTGCTGCATAGCTGGGTTCCTTTATTATTAAATCTAGAAGTCTTTTGGTGACCTCTTTAGTGTTCTCAGCATACAATATCAGGTCATCTGCAAACAGTGACAGTTTTATTTCTCCTTTCCAATTTGGATGCCTTTTATGTTTTCTCCTTGTCTGATCGCTGTGACAAGGACTTCCAACACTCTGTTGAATAAAAGATGGTGAAAGTGGACGTCCCTGTCTTGTTCCTCTTATTAGGGGATATGTTTTAGTTTTTGCCCATTGAGTATGAAGTTGACTGAAGGTTTGTCCTATAAGGACTTTAATGTGTTTAGGCATGATCCCTCTATTCCCACTGTGCTGAGAGTTTTTCTCAAAAATGGGCGCTGGGTTTTGTTGCACTTTCTGCACCTACTGAGATGATCATGAGATTTTTGTTTGTCAAATGGTTCCTGTGAGGCATCACATTTATAGATTTGTGAATACTGTACCAAACCTGCATCCCTGGAATAAACCCCACTTGGTCATGGGGTGTGATCTGTTTAACATATTGCTTGATCCAATTTGCTAATATTTGTTTGAAGATTTTAGCATCTTTGTTTATCACGGATATTGGCCTGTAATTCTTTCTTTGCAAGGTCTTTACCTGGATTTGTAGTTGGGATTATTCAGGCTGCCTAAAAAGAGCTTGGGAGTGTTTGTTCCTCTCGGACTTTTTGGAACAATTTGAATTATTTTTTGAATGTTTGATAAAACTCCCCTCTGAAACTGTCTGGGCCTGGCGCTTTTTTTCTTGGGCATTTTTAAAAAAATCATTGTTCCAATTTCACCAGTTTTTATCAACGTGTTCAGCATGCCTGATTCTTCCTCACTGAGTATTGGAAGGTTGTGTATTTCCAGAAATTTGTCTATTTCATCCAGGTTGTTGGCATATAGTTGTTCAGGGTATTTGCTTACAACCCTTTGTATTTCAGTGGTATCAGTTGTTACTTCACTTCTTTTGTTCCTCAATTTATTTATTTTTGACCTCTGTCTTTGGTTTTTGGTGAGTTGGGTTAAAAGTTCATCACACTGATTGTCTATTCAAAGACAAGCTCTTGGTTGCATTGACCTTTTTAAATTTTTTAGTCTCTACGTTATTTATTTAGGCTCTGGTTCTTTATTATTTTCTTCCTTTTACTTCCTCTGGGCCTTTTCTTGGTTTCTGTTCTCTTTCTAAATCTTTCAGTTGTAGTGTTAGATAGTTTAGTAGAAATTTTTCTGGTTCTCATTGCTATAAAAGCTTTTAACAAAAAAAGTTCGTATACACTACTCTATTTGGACCCTGATCTAAAAGTGTTTCCTCCCTGCTACATACAAACTGTTGCAAAATTAATGCCAGTAATATAATAGTGGCAAATCACCAATGAAAACATGAGTAAAACTAAAGAAATCATTTTAAAACCTCTACCAATTTCAAGTTAAATATACCTACAAACTTCATATTTAAAAAGGCATATCTACCCTGGGCAGCGGGGCTCAGTGGTATAGTGTCGGCCTGCACACTGAAGGGTCTCCGGTTTGATTCCCAGTTGAGGGCACATACCTAGGTTGTAGATTCATTCCTCATCCCAGGTGTGCAGCGAATTAGAAAAGCAACCAATGTCTGTGTCTCTAACACTGAGGCACCTCTCTCTCTCTACCCCTTCTTCCATGCCACTCTCTCTGGAAGTCAATGAAAAAAATATCCTCTAGTGAGGGTTAACAACAACGACAATAGCAATAGCATAGCCATGGAGATGGGAAAGACATCAGTGTAAATGAGGAAATAGTCCAGAGTAGAATTGGGTATACTCTTTAAATGGGATGAGGCTTTCTTTTATGTTGACATTAAGGTTTCAGAAGTGAAAAGATGACGGTTGTGTTACAGGGGATACAGGCAGAAGGCCTCAGCTCTTGTCATCTTGAAGGAAAGATTTCAATCAAGAGAAAAAAATGAAGAAAAAAACCCAAAGCTTTAATGGCTGTAATAAAAATGTACTTAGGCTGGTGAACCAAGGCAGGTGCATAGACGAAGTAACAGGATAGCCTAGGCTGGGCTGCCTTTGCTCACTGGGAAGTCAGAGAAAAGGGGGCCTTGGACACATTTCCAAGACCTTTCAGACAGTTTCAGAAGACAAGCCTGGGATGAGCTGCCACTGCCCATTGCTCCCCTGGTTGAAAGCACCATGGGGCCCCCGCAGAAGGAAGGAGGAAACTGGCGCTGTCACGCTTTCCTGTGGTGTAGGGGAGCTCACACTTGGTCCTTTGTCCTGAGCATATTTATCTCCCTTGCAGGTGGAAAATCTTATGGGAGGCTTAAGGGGAGTTCTCAAGAGAATATTCATCAGCTTTCCAGGGGTGCCCTTTCAGGGTGCTGGTCGCCACTGATTAGTCCATGCCAGGAAGGGCCTCATTTGTCAATGTGTCTGGTCCTGAGTCCACTCCAATGCCACTTGTCTTGTCTTAATGCTTTTATGGGCCTGGAGCTGAAATACAACTGAGACTTAAAAGGTATCTTTAGGGAGGAATGCTTAGGGGGTCTCCACCGCATGACCCATGACATGCTCTGGGAGCATAGATTACCTGGGGACAAAGTTCTTGTTTTCCCAGTCTTTGTCCCTTGTAGGCCTCTGGGGGTTCCTGTCCAGGTGGTTTCCTGTGCCCTAGTCTCTGCACCTGGGTTTCTGCATCTTTCCCATCTAATACAAACTATTTATTCTCCAGTGCCTTTGGCTTAGGGAAGATAGGCTTAACTCAAACTGCTGTCTAAAAATCTATCTCAGTTTCCCTTTCAACTTGTCCTGGAATTTTTCTAGCTTCTTGTTATGCTGTAACAGTTCTACATTATTCCAATTTTAAAACCACTGGAGCGTATAGTTTAAAATGTTTAGTTTTAGATGACGTATATTCTACATCAATTTCTGAAGGGGCATAAATCTGCTATCAGAGATTAAAATAAAACACAGAATTCAGAATGTAAAGTCATTTTTATTTCTTATGTAAGTAACAAAACAAAAACAACAACCCAATATTAAAAAGGGAAGAGGACCTGAACATTTCGAGGAGATGCAGAAGAAAGAAAATAGTGAAGATCAGAACAGAAATGAACGACACAGAGACCAAAAACACAGTACAAAATATCAATGAAAGTAAGAACTAGTTTTCTGACAGAAATAAGATCGATGAGTCTTTAGCCAGACGCACCAAAAAACAAACGGTGAGGACCCAAGAAAACAAAATCAGATGTGAAAGAGGCGATATAACAACTGACATGACAGAAACAGAAAGAATACTAAGAAAACACTATGCACAACAATAAAGTGGGGAAGCTGCGTAAAATGGACACATTCCTCAAAACTACAATCTGCTAAAACTCAATCGGAAAGAATCAGAAAACCTGGAGGGCCAGTAAAAATGGATGCAATTGAAGAAGTAATAAGAAAAAAACTTCCAGCAAACAAGTGTCTGGGGCCAGATGGATTTACATGCGAGCTTACCTAAACATTTAAAGAAGAATTAAAACCCACTCTCCTCAAAATATTTTAGAAAATTCCAGAGGAGGGAGATATTTTTATGAGACCAGTATTATAATAAACCCCAAAACCAGATGAAGATCCTGCAAATAAAGAATTTCACAGACCAACGTCCCTCATGAACATAGGTGCCAAAATCCTCAGAAAATATATTACCAAATTTTATCCAGCAATACATTAAATAAGATCATACACCATGACCAAGTGTGATTTATTCTGGAGACGCAGCGCTGGTATAATATTCGCAAATCAAGAAATGTGAGAGCTAAACAAAATGAAGGACAAAAATCTTATGATCATATCAATAGATACAGAGAAAATATTCTAGAAAATCCAGCACCCATTTTGGAAAAAACTGGGAGCAAAGTGGAAATAGAGGGAATATATCTCAACATAATAAAGGCCATATACAACATACCTGGGGCCAAAATCATACTCAACGTGCAAAGGCTAAAACCATATCCCCTAAGAAGAGGAATAAGACACGGTTGCCCCTTTCACCACTACTGCTCAGCATACTACTGGAAGTCCTAGCCACAGCGAGCAGACAAAAAGAGAACATAAAAGGCATCCGTATCGGAAGAGAGAAGGTTAACTGTCATTACTTGCAGATGACATGATATTGTACATAAAAAACTAAAGAGTCCACCGAGTACTTGTGGATATAATTAATGAATTTGGCAAGGAAGCTGGAAGCAAAATTAACATCAACACATTGATGGCATTTTTTTTACACCGATTATGAACTCTTAGAAAAGACTATACCATTTACCATTGCAACTGAAAAAATAAGACACCTAGGAGTAAAGTCAAAGGAGGATGTAAAAGACTTGTATTCAGAAACAGGACATTGAAAAAAGAAATAGAGGAAGATACAAAGGAGTGAAAGAATTATAGACTGAAAGAATTAACATTATCAAAATATCCATGCTACCCAAAACAATCTATAAATTCAACACAATTGTCATCAATCCCAACAGTGTGTTTCACAGAGCTGGAAAAAATGTTTCGAAAATTTATAGGAAACCAAAAAAGACCCCGTGCACCCACAGTATTCTTGAGAAAGAACAGAGTTGTAGGATCACATTACTGAATATCCTGCTGTAGGGCAAAGCCACTGTGATCAGAACAACCTGCTTCTGGCACAGGAACAGGCACATAGATCAATGGAAAAGTACAGAATCCTGAAATTGACCCATGCCATCATGGTCAATTAATATTTGACCAAAGGGTCAAGAATAAGCCATACAGTAAAGACAGACACTTCAGGTCCGGATATGGGTTCTTGCTGTGCTCAGTGTGGTCTCACTGAGCCTACAGACAGGGGCTTGGGATGTGGTCACGTAGCGTGGAAAAGGCTCCTGGACACCCCACTCGCTCCCCTTTGCTGTTGGGCTTCTGAAACATTTCTTCCAAACTGTGAGACTACAGCAGGCATCATCGTATTCAGCCCCGCCCCTCACTGTGAGCCTCAGTGTATGGGCCTTGTACCTGTAGAGAAACGTTCCTGAGGAAGTCCTATTTTGCCTTAGCATCTTTAGGTTTCCTTCGGTTCGGTGTCTAGTGGGCTCTTTCTTAAGGCAACTCACGTTTCCCACTTCAGAATTCGTTTTCTTTAACACTTCCCACACATCCACAGGGACCCCTGGTAATATCCACAGGGAGAAATGCCCGGGCAGTAGAGGCTATTCCAGTATAAGGGATATCTGAGACTGAAGTGAGAGTCAAAGGGAAGAACTGTGGCTGGAGAGGACTGTAGCCTACATTCTGGTAGAGTTGGATCATCAGGATTATTACCGCCAAGATAAGGTCTCAGTCTGACTCCTTTTAGATTAGTAACTTTTTATTTGTTTCCATTGCTTTTGCTCTTTTGGTCTTTCTCTCATTCTGACTTTCTCTCATCCACTCCTTGGGTTTCAGTGACGAGTAGCAAGGATGACTTGATATTGCTTAAGGATTAGTTGGTTGCACAAGGGCTTGGTCTGAAGGAACAAAGTCAATAAACAATCATATTCACAGGAGGCCATTTCCATTTGAGGAAACGTAAAAAGTGTCAAAAACGGGCAAGGTGTACTGACTGTGGACATCATAGTCCAGAGATTGCCCAACACAAATTCATGTCCATGCCTTTGCCTCTGTGTGTGTGCATGTGTGTGTGTGTGCTTGTGTGTGCTTGTGTGTGCGGGCTGTGGCACACTCTCCTTCTTATTGTCCCTCTGCTCATTTACTCTTCCAGCAGGGGATTCTTGCCCAAATGAACCTAATACACTTCTGACTTCCCACACGCCTTGACTCAATTCGCCACAGGTATCTGTGCACCTTATTCCACCCCTTGCTAAATGTCGCTTGGGATCTTCGGCCTCAGAGACTGATTCTCTCAGCAAAACACTGTGCAGTCATACTTCTAGAGAGGGACTTTGGTTCAACTGTGAAGTCTCCCACCTGGTTGCCTGTTCCTAATGTGTGACCGACTCCCTACAGGGAGGATACTTAGAAATCCATCATTTTTTAGGACCCAACACTGGACATTTATGCAAGTTTATTTGGTAGGCTCAGAAGGCATTCTTACATTTGTCCAGCCGATGGCCTATATGTTCACTCTGGTGATTATTTTGTAGATGCTGAAAATGCATTCTCAAGATTATCCATTAAGAGGCAGCACTGTTCCTAGAATGATTTTATTGGGAATAACGTCAAGGCAGTCTTACGCTTGCCCACATGGAAGCGGCATCTTTGACCCAAACAATTTTATTGGGGATCCTGGCATTTGCTTCCAACGTTCGAACATAATACGGAACTGAGCTCTCACAGGGATTTTACTGAGAAATCTGGCAATGCATTATCAAGATTTTCCGTTAGGCTCTGCTTCCTTGCAAGTCCATATTCTCCATCTCTAACTTATGTGCCTGGAGCACCTCCAGCGGGCACCAGGTGCACTGGTCGACAAATAGGAAAACGCACGGCGAGCATCCCCAACAAAATCATTAGCTAAAAAATGCTGCCAACGGATGCTTGAGAATGACAATTCATTGCCAGTATCCCGCAAATAATAAGTTTTTGGGAAAGTTTTGCCACCTATGAAAAAGATTACGAATGCAGTGCCAGCATGCCCAATAAAATCATACTGTGGAAAACCTGCCTTCTGGTTGACAAGTGCAAGAATGGCTGCGTAGCATCTCCCATAAAATTATTTGATTGAAAATGCTGTCCTCCGTGGACAATCGTGAGAATACATTGCCAGCATCCCCAGTAAGGTCATTTGTACGGAAATACTGCCAATTCTCAGATAAGTCTGAGAATGTATTGTCAGAATCACCACAAAACCTCTCTGTCGGCAAAATGCAAAAGGGTGAGAATGCGCTGATAGTATCCCCAATCCAATCATGTGGTTGAAAACTACTGCGACCTCATGTAGAGACCTGAGACTGCCTTGCAGGCATCCTCAATAAAATCATTTGGGGCGAAACGCTGCCACGCATCCCCGCAAAAAAACTTTCTCTGGGACAAATGCTGCCAAGTGTGGGACAAACGTGAGCATCCATTGCCAGCCCCTGTAAAATTATTTGGTTGAAAAAATGCTGCCCCTTTGAATAAAAGGTGATAATGTATTTCAGGCATCTCCCGTATAAACGTTTGATGAGAAATTACCTGACATTGTTTACAAATGTGAGAGAGCATTCCCGGCATTCCCAAGAAAAGCATTTGTTTTAAAAATGCTGCCACCTTGTGGAGGTAAGTGGGAGAGCATTAAACGCATCCCCTTTGAAAAAAACTTGGTGGAAATATTCTGCCCCCTGGTGGACAAGGTGAAGCATGCATTGACTGCATCCCCAACAAAATCACTCTTTGAGAAAAAGGCCACCAGGTGCTAAAGGACTGTATGAATGATTTCCCAGAATCCCCAATGAAACCCCTACTGAGATCAAGGTGCCAACTGGTGGACAAGAGTGAGAACGCATGCTCTGGAATCACAATAAAGTGATTTGGGCCTAAAATTCTGATAGCCAATGTCCACGTGTGAGAATTCAAAACCAACATCCACACCCACACACACAATATCACTTTAGGGGAAAACTGCGGCGAATAGTTGGACAAAGGTGAGAATGTACAGCCAGCAGCAATAAAGTCGCTTGGTGGAAAAATTCCGCAACTGGCTGAACAAACGTAAGAATGCATTCTCAGCTTACCAAACAAAATCACTTGTGATGTCAAGGTGCCGACGGGTGGACAAGCGGGAGAAACCATTGCCTTTATGTGCAATAATAACATTTGGTGGAAAAATGCGGGCTTGTTGTAAACAGGCTTCACAATGCATTGCCAGCAGCCCCAATAATATCAGTTGTTGGAAAAAGGCCGCCACATGTTTGACAAGTGTGAGAATGCGTTGCCCGCATCCTCATGAAAATCCCTTCTGAGATGATGCTGGCTGCCAAATGGCGGACACATTTGAAAATACATTGCCAAGATTCACAATGAAAATCTCTTGTGGGAAAAATGCCCTTATCTTGTCGACTTGTGTGAGTGTTCATTGCCAGCATCCCCAGTGAAATCACTTGTGGGAAAATGCTTCCACCTATTGGACAAGAGTGAAAATGCATCGCCAGAAGCCCCAGTGAAGTTACATGGTGGAAAATAGCTGCCACTTGTTCTCCAAGGAGGAGCATGCAGTGCCAGGATCCTCAATAATATCATTTGGTGGGAAAATACTGCACCTGGTGTTTGAGTGTCAGAAGGAATTGCCAGCAGCCTTAAAACAATCATTTGTAAATAAGAAACCAGTCACCTTTCTACAAATGTGAAAATGCAGTTACAGCATCTCCAATAAGATCACTTGTGGAGAAAATGCTGTCACCTGGTATTCGAGCAAGGGAATGCATTGCCAGCGTTCTCAGGAAAATCCCTTGGTAAACAAAAGTGGCCACCTTGTGGACAGATGTGGGAATGCATTGCCAGCACAACCAAAGGAATCGTTTGGTGGAAAATGTGGCCTCTTGTTTGAGAGACTGAAGAATGCATTGCCCGCATCCGCAATAAAATCATTTTGTGGAAAAGTACTTCTACGAAGTACGTTGGACGAACGTGCTTCCAGCATTCCCCAAACGATACTTTGTGGTGAAAGTGTTGCCAGCTATTGAAGAAAAGTGAAAGTGCCATGCCACTATTCCCAATAGAATCATTTTTGGGAAAGTAGGTTCAATGGCTGTTAAAACGTGAGAATGCCTTGTCAACATCCACAAAATAATCACATTTGTGGAAAATGTAGCCAAGTCTTTTTCAAACTTGAGACTGAATTTTCAACACCCCCAATAATATAATTTGGTAGTAAAAATGCTTCCACAAACGTGTTAAGACAAACGTGGGAAAGCATTGCCAGCATCTCAAACAGAATCGTTGGTGGAAAAATGCTGCCATCTCATGTTTCAGCGCCAAAATGCATTGCCAGTTTCCCCAAAATGGGACAGTGGAGGGAAAATGCAGACAGCTGTAGACAAAAACGTGGGAATGCCTTGCCAGCATCCTCAGTAAAAGCACGTTGTGGGGAAATTCTGCCACCTGGTGGAAAAGCGTGAGAATGCACTTCCAGAACATTCCTGATATTCACTAGTGGAATATTGACGCCAACTGATAAATATAGAACCATTGCAAGCATCTCCAGCGAAATCGTGCGGTAAAATAATTCTGCTGCCTGCTTGACACACATTAGCTTCCATTGTCAGCATAGCCAATAAAATCTCGTGGTGTCAAAATGCCACCACCTGGTGGACAAACGAGAAAATGCATCTTCTGCATCTCCACAAGCATCCCAAATATGATCCTCAGTTGGAACAATACTGCCACCTGGTGGGTAAACGTGAGAATGCATCCACGAGTTCACCAATGGATTCATCCTGTTGAAAATGTTTCCACCTGTTGAATGGAATTGTGAATGCTTTTCCAGCATCCCCAATAAAATTACTCGTGAAATCATGCCGACACCTGGTGGAAAAGTGTGAGAATGCATTGCCAGCATCCCCAGAACAATCGTTGGTAAGAAACTTTCTGCCGCCTCTGGACAAAAGTAAGAATTCAGAGTGAGCATCTGCAATAATACCATTTGAGGAGAAAATGCTGCCACGTGGTGTTTCAGCATGAGAATGCAAAGGCTGAGGCTGCTCTGGAACCACTTGCCTCTATTGATCATCACAACCACCATATATTTCCTTAAGTGTCTCCTTATTCCTCCACAGGTCATCCTGAAAACACTGCCCGTTATAAACGGGTTGTGGCGGCACATGTTGAACACAGGGCTGGTGGAAACTTAAGAGATCCCACTGGCGGCAGTGACCCATTTTACAGATTGGGGATTATTCAGTATTCTTTAGTAATAGTCAGAGGAGACAATAGGAGGTTTGTTGTGTTCAGGGGACCTCCCACACTGTGAGATAAATAGGAGGGACTGTCCATTTTACTTCAAAGAAGAGTCGTGCACATGAGAAGCTTTCTCAGCGAAATATGTGTTTTCAAGCAAACATTGTTTCCCTGCACAGGAAATAGATGCAGAATGTCCCCGTGGGAAAGCATTGAGATGCGGAGACATCCAGAGCATGGCATGTAGTTAGAAAGATAAATTAAGAGCAAGTACCGTGTCTGTCTGTCTGTCTGTCTGTCTGTCTGACTGTTGTTTGTGTGTTGGTTTGAGCCTTACGATTGGCTGCCTTGGAATGATCGACCAGTCCCTGGGAGGGCTGGGCCTTACAGTTGCAGAAGTGGGTAAGTTATGCTTTGGCAGAGGTAATGTATCATGAGTTTCTACAAGGGCCAGACAGGGTGGAGCAGGGAGAGGAGAAGGAATTGATTGAGGAGGAATTAATTGGCAGGGAGCAGTTTGTCCTGGGTGAGAGGACGCCATAAAAGTCATGAAGGTAGTGGTTGATGTTGAGCCTCAGGCACAGATAGAAACAAAACATCCACAAGAAGAGCCAGTCGAGCAGGAGCACGAAGAGGATTGGCTCAGTGGGAAGTGCACCTGGTCCCCACTGGATGTGCTCCGGGCACTTAAGTTAGGAATGTAGCCCGTGAACTTACAAGTGAGCAGATCCTTCTGCTGGCTCAAGCCCAGTACCTGGCAGCGGCGGCAGCCCTGTTTAGAACTGAAAAGCACAAACGTTCAGTGCATTGCCAGATGCTGAGTCAATAGTGTATCCTTGACTCTACAGAAGGGAACGCAATATGCCTGCCCTAGTGCATGAGAAATGTATTAGTGGGGATCGGTAGCTCAGAATCAAATAGACACATTGGAGTGAAGCTCAGGATAGTGAGAACAGTGTGATCCAAAATCTCAGAGACACCCTTTTATCTCACCAGTACCACAAAAACTCTCCCTGGGCTTCAGGAGCGCCGTCCCAGATCAGACTCATGCGCAGAACAAGGGCCATTGCCTCCACACTGCTCTGTGTCACTCAGGTTCTTCTTGGGGTAATGCTGCACTCGAGGGGGGCTGCGTGTCCAAGTCCTCTGTATATCCAAGTCAGTGAGAGGCAGGAATGAGTGATGTCCACAAATAAAGGTATCCTGTTAAGCACTCAGCAGGCAAGTATGTAGGCGAGGTCAAAGGCTGTCAGGAAACAGTGTGCCCGTGTGTGTATAAACACATGGAGCCCACAAGAACCACTGTGCTCTCTTTTTGCATCTTATGGTGAAGGAGCTGGGCTAGGGGTTAGAGAGGTGGGAGCAATCCAAGCTGCTTTAAGGATCTGCTCCTTTTTGTAGCTGTTTCATGTTCAGCTTGCAGCGTGCAGGCGTTTTGACCTGCTGCAATTTGTCAACAATCTGGAATTGTCAGCCATTATCAGTGACCAAGATGAAACCATGCTCAGCCACATGATCAATCTGAAGGTCAGGCTGTGCAGACCACGGCTGGGGAGGTAGAGAGCTTGTGAAAAAATCCTATCCCTGCAGGAAGGAATAGGCGGGAGTTCTGGAATAAGTTATCACCCTAAACCGGATCCACTATCCTTTTGCAGGTGAAGGAAGCCTGGCATGGCAGCAATCGCTGCAAGACTGTGCTGCTCTTTCACAAAAACCCCTACATCCACGATACTGTGATTGTGAAGGATCCTCTCATAACCATCACAGGAGAGAGGAGGCTCCCTGCATGGCCTGCGGCAAGAAGTGTGTCCAAGTTGGAAGGTGACAGGTTCCTCTCCACACACTCCTCAAGCTGCAGGATACAGGGTGACCCATTCCACTCACATTCAGTGGTACCTGCAGTATGAACGACAGGCCTACAACTGCAGGCAGAACAGCAGCATTCACTTCTTCAACTTCGTCTCTGATCACCATGTTTCGGGATCTGACAGGATTGCTTAGGTGGGTCCTTGCAGGAAATGCCATTAGAGAGCTTGGTGTGATCCCCTGCTTTTTGGGTTTGTGGTTTAGACGCCTGCCCTCTCCTGTGGAGCCCATTTTTCCTTTCCAGATCAACAGGGAGAACTATGAGTGTATGTTGGCATCAGGAGAGGGGACATAGATGATAACAGGTGAGCAGAGACCAACTCTTCACTTGCCTCTGGATTGCCAGGGAGCTGGGACATTGTTTTCTCACATGAACACACTGAAGCTGGGAGAAATACAGCCTGTGACATCATCACGGTATGAGGATGAGGCTGGAAGTTCTGAGCACCGCAGTGCCAATCATGTTCACTTGGGGGAGGCTGAAGGATGATGAGGTCATGTCTGTTTCCTCTGTCACTCAGAATGAAAGTAGATTCTTTGGCCTATTTCTCTGATCTCACACCTCAGGTCACCAACACCACCCTCAGGCCTGCCTACCATGCATTAAAGAGAAGTTCTGTGATGTGCTTCCTAGAACCCCCTCCACAATTTTCCAGTATCCTCCTTCATGAAAATGCTGAGGCTGCTGTGCCACCACATCCCTCTATTGATCATCACAACCACCATGTATTTACTGAATTGTATCGCTGGCCTTCCTGGGTACACTGCCCATTACAACCAAGTTGTGGTGGGAACTGTTGAATGCATGGCTGGAGAAAACGGAAGAGATTCCAACTTTGTCAGGTTTGGGCTTGACATGATTTTTAAATACTTTTTGATTATCCTCAGAGGAGATGATACCAGATTTGCTGTGTTAACTGCACGTATTTAACGTGTGAGAACTATAGGAGGGACCTTCCAATATAAGTAGTGCACGTGAGAAGCTTTTTCAGATTAAAAGGTGTTTCAAGCAAAGATTCTTTTCCTGCGTAGAAATTAGGTGCAGAATGTCCCTGTGGAAAGGCATTCAGCCATGGATATATACAGCACATGGAATAAATGGCAAGATAAAGCGAGAGCATCTAATGTGCCTGTTTATGTATTGTTTGCCTTGACAATGGACTCTCTGAATTACCCGCCCCGTGAATGCATGGCCTTTACAATTGCAGAAGTGGCTAAGTTGTGTTTTCTGATGGTATCAGAAGCCAAAATTCTTTCTGTGTGGTAGAGACTGTGGTGGATTAAGAAATCAGTGAAAGTCCAATAGAGTTTACCATTTTCCCTTGGGTGATAAGGGAGTTCAAGGAAAGGCCTTGTGTGCAAGGGTCGGAATTTGCAGTGATAAGTTATAAAGGATGATGCGTTTGCCATACCCTCGCTTTAGGGAGACAGCAGGGAACCAGGCCGGGGTTTTACGTTCATTTCACAGTTAAACCAAATTCCCTTTGTAGAAGTATGTGCAAACTGTATTTTTCTGTTAGAAGCCGCCTTTTGGCACGTGCGGACATAACTGCATGCTGTGACTGTTCAAGAATGAGAATCCATTTCCAGCATCACGAAAGAAATGACATTTTGAGGTAAATGCAAACAACTCTTGGGCATACCTGAGCATGCCTACCGTGCATGCCCAATGAAATCATTTGGTGGAAAAGTGCTGCCACCTGGTGGAGAAACGAGGGAATGCAGTGGTACCATCCCGAATGAAATGACATGTGAAGTCATGCTGCCATCTCGTGGACAAGTGTGGATATGCATTGCCAGCCTGCTCAGTAACTTTATTTGTAAAAAAAAGCCGCCATGTTTTGACAAGCATGAGAATGAATTGCCAACATCCCCAATAACATGATTTGAAACGAAAAGCTGCCATCTATTGGATAAGCGTGAGAATGCCTTTCCAGCATTCCCGACAATGTTATTTAGGAGAAAAATGCTGCGACCTGGAAGGATATGACAGGATACTGAGGTTGGGCCTCGGTGGCAATGCAGAAGGAGAGCTTTGGGTTCCCCTACCTCTTGGGTTCGTAAAGTGAGATCCCTGGCTTCTTCTGACTAGTCCTGTTTGCCCTACTAGAACATCAGTAATAGAAGTGTGGTCTAATCATCTCAAGTACTGTGCGAGGAGCTTGGCCCCAGGAGAGTGAAGGTAGAGGAGTACAGGTGAGGGGGACTGTTCCTGGACACTCGCCCCTAGTTTGCTAGGTAGCTGGGTCATTGCTTTCTCTCATGGACGCCCTGATACTGGGAGGAGTAGAGCCTGTTATGTCAGGTCCTCAGAGAATCAGGTTGAGAAAGGAAGTATGTAGCACTGCAGTGGGAATTATATTCAGACAGGGACACCTGATGTAAAATGAGGAAGTGTGCATGTGCAAAATCATTCAGCATCAAAGCAGATTCATTGACCCACTCCTCTGAACTCTCGCTCCAGGCCACCTCCCTCACCCTTAGGCCCGTCTACTATTCCTTAAATGGAGGCTCCCATGATGTCCTTCCTCTGACCCTTCCCACACTTGTCCAGGAGTCTTTTCATACAAAGGCTGAGGCTGCTGTGCCACCACTTCCTTTTATGGATCATTGCAACCATCAAATATTTCCTTAGGTGTGTCCAAATTCCTAACTGGGTGATCCTGAGGTCATTGCTCATTAAAAAGGTGGTGTGGTGTGATGCATCCAACACAAGGCAGCAGGAAATTTAAGAGATCCTAATTTCAGCAATGACCGACTCTTCATGTTAGGGCCACCAATAATTATACTATACTCTTTAGGAATTTTGCTAGGAGATGATAGTCAATTATTGTGTTAGGGTATCTCCCACAGTGTGAGTTAAATAGGAGGGACCATCCATTTTCCTTCAAATAGAGAAGTGCACATAAGAAGGTTTTGACATGAGTATGTGTTTTCAAGCAGACATTATGTTCCTGCACAGGACAATGGAGCAGAATGTCTGTGTGACCAGGAATTCAGTCACAGAGAGATCGGGAGCATGGTATGAAATGGAAAGTTAAAGCAGGAGCATCAGCTCTGTTTGTCTGTTTGTCGTGTGTTCTTGGAACACATAAATCAAGAGCATCAATAGCGTCTGTCTCTGTGGTGTTTGTCCCTAGTTTGGGGCATTACAACTGGCTGCCTGTGAATGACCATTGCCTGTGAGGGCTGGGCCTGTGCAGTGGCAGTGGCGGTTAAGTTGTTATGCTTTAGGACAGTATGAGAAGACAGAATTCTTTCTGTGTGCTGGAGGCTGGGGAGGAGGGAGAACTAAGAGTAAGTCCATTGAAGTGGGTGATACTAATGGACCCAGGGACATAAGGTAGCTCAAGGAAAGGGATTTGGGAGCAAGGGCCTGAATGTCCACTGCGAGCTCCGAAAGGATGATGGATTTCCAGGTTCCTTTCTGTCGGAGGTCAGCTCACACATTGACAGCAGGCAACGCGGTGGGAGGCTTCCCAGTGCATTTCACACTTGAAGCAGAAGCCCTCCCTAGAAGTATGAGAGCACTGTATTTGCTGCGAGAATCATCCTCTGAGCCCAGGATTCAGAACCACACTTAGCCAGTGGGAGTATAAATTGCATGTAGGAGTTGTGGGGAAGAGAGCAAAGGCATGTGAGCAGTCAGTCTGGATATTAGGTTCACTTGGGGTCGAATCCCCAGCTGGAAGGGTAAATGACCAGAGGGACAATAAGATGCAGAGTGTGCTATAGCCCTCACACACAACACACACAGAGGCACAGGCATGTACGTGAAGTTGTGTTGGGCAATCTCTGGACCATGGTGTCCACAGCCAGTACATCTTGTGCATTTTTGACGGTATTACATTTCCTCACATAACAATGGCCTCGTGTGAATATGATTGTTTATTTACTTTGTTCCTTCAGACCGAGCCTTTCTCCTGCAATGAAGAAACCCTTAGGCAGCATCAAGTCGTTCTTTCTACGGGTCACTGAAACCCAATGGGTAGATGGAAGAAAGAGTCAGAATGAGGAAAAGACAGAAAGAGCAAGAGTAATGGAAACAAAAACAAGAGAACTGATGTAAAAGGAGTCAGATTGAGACCGTATCTTGGCCGTAGTTATCCTGATCACCCAACTCTACCAGAATGTAGGCTACAGTCCTCTCCAGCCACAGTTCTTCCCTTTGCCTGTCACTTCAGCCTCAGATATCCCACAGACTGGGCAGCCTGTAATGTCCCGGGCATTTCTCCCTGTGCATATTACTAGGGGTCACTGTGGATCTGTGGGAAAGCGGTAGAGAAAATGGATTCTGAAGTGGGAAACGTGAGCAGCCGTAAGCAAGAGCCCCCCAGACACCAAACCCTGGGAAAGCTGCAAATGCTCGGGTAACATAGAGCTTCCTCAGGAATGTTTCACCACAGTTCTGAGGCCCATACACTGAGGCTGACAGTGAGGGGCGGGGCTGAGTAGCGTGATGCCCTCTGTCCAGTCACAGTTTGGAAGAGCTGTTTTAGTAGCCCAAAATGGTGTGGGCATGCCCAAGTCCTCCATCAGAGGCAGGAACGTGTGACGTGCGTGAATCAGGGTATCCTGTGAAGCCGTGTGCAGGCAAGGGTGTGGGGATATCAAAGCCTGTGAGGAATCAGTGTGACCGCATGGGTGCAGGCACCTGTAACCCCAGGAACCTCTGTGTTCCTCTGTGCCTCTTATGCAGAAGGAATGGGGCCAGAAGATAGGTGGTTCAGGCCAAGCCAGGCTGTTTTGTAGATCTCCATGTTTTAGTTCTTTCATAGCCACACGATCAATGTGAAGGTGATGTTGCAGGTACTGGTGCTGGAAAGGGAGGGGCCTTGAGAATATAACCTGTCCATGTAAGCAGGGACACTTGGGTGTCCAGGAGTGAGATGTCCCTAACCCCCACCCACATTCCTTCTGCAGGTGGAGGGAGCCAGACATGCCAGGGATGATGGCAAGGTTAACTGTCCTTTTGTAGCAAATCATACTAATGCAGTACTGCCACTGTGAAGGAGTATCTCATTACCATCACAGGCGGGAGCAGGCTCTCTCTATGGGCAGCAGCAGGAAGTGCATAGAACTTGAAAGGTGATGTGCCCTTCTCCACACACTCCTCATGCTGCAGGATACAGTGCATCCTATGCCTCTTGCATTCAGTGGTGCCAGCATTATGAACGATGGGCCAACAGCTCCAGGCACCAGAACAGCAGCCTTAACTACTTCAACTAGTTCTCTGCCCACAGCGTGGCAGGGTCTGACAGGATTGCTGAGGTGGAGGCTTGCTTGCAATGCCCTAAGAGAGCTTGGTGTGTTCCCCTGCTTTTGGATTTTTAGTCAGATCCCTGCCGTCTCTTGACGATCACTTTTTGCTCTGCCAGAAAATCAGTAAGGGCTACTTGAGGATGTTGGAACCAGGAGAAGGCACTTAGAGGACATGTGAGGAGATGCCAGTGGGGCTCCCCCTTGGGTTGTCAGGTAGCTGGGACATTTTTCTCTCACATGAACACCCTGAGGCTCGGAAGGATAGCCTATGACGCCAGGCCACTACGGCATTGGGAAGAGACAGAAAGTCTGAAGAACTGCAGTGTGGCATCATGTTCAGGCAGGAAGCTGAAGGAAGATGCAGGAGTGTGCATGTCTACCGTCACTCAGAATCAAAGCAGATTCATGTACCCATTCCTGTGAGCTATTGTAAATTGTGCTGCTCTGAACAGAGGGGTTTATATATTCTTCCTGATCGATGTTCCTGGTTTCGTAGGACATATTCCAAGCAGTGGGGCCACTGGGTTCAATGGCAGTTCTGTATTTCAATTTTTGAGAAAACCTCCTATGTCATAAGGTTTTCCATAGAGGCTGCACGAGTCTGCATTCCCACCAGCAGTATACTAGGGTGAGCTTTTCTGCACACCCTCACAGGCACTTTCTGTTTATTGACTTATTGAAAACATAGCCATTCTGGAAGACCTCAGGTGATACCCCATTATTGTTTTAATTTTCATCTCTCTGGTGATTAGTGACACTGAGCAGTTTTCATATGTCTCTTGGACATGTTTATGCGCTCTTTGGAGAAGTGTCTACTTAGGTCTTTGCTCGTTTTTTAATTGGATCGTTTGTCTTCCTCTTGTGAAGGTGTGTTTCTTAAAATATTAGGGGTAGTAACCCTTTATCAGATGTATCATCGGCAAATATGTTCTCCCATATAATGAGTTCCCTTTGCATTTTGTTGATGGTATCTTTGTGCAGAATCTTTTTATTTTGCTGTAGTCCCATTTGTTTATTTTCTCCTTTGCTTCCATTGCCCTAGGCAGTGTATTGGTAAGCATATTGCAATGAGAGATGTCTGAGATCATGCTGCCTCCATTTCCTTCTAGGATTTTTAATGGTTTCATGTTTTACCTTTAAGTTTTTTATCCAGTTGGAGTTGATCCTTGTGTGCGGTGCAAGATAGTGGTCTAGTTGCATTATTTTGAAAGTTCCTGTCCAATTTTCCCAACACCATTTATTGAAGAGACTTCCTTTACTCCACTGTATGCTCTGCCTCCTTTGTAAAATCTCAATTGAGTGTAATGAGTTGGGTCAATTCCTGGGTTCTCTGTTCAGTCCCATTTATGTCATTAAGTCTGGTCTTCTGCCAGTTCCATTCTGTTTCGATTAAAATGGCTTTACTATATCTTGATATGTATTATTTTGATTCCTTCCACTTTTTTCTTCCTCCCAAAATTGCTGCAGCGATTTGGGGTCCTGTCCTTTTTGTGTCCTTTAAATATTTGCACTACTTCTTCTAGGTCTGTGATATCGGACATTGGTATTTTATGAATAGTTTGAATCTATAGATTGCTTTGGGGAGTACGCACATCTGAATGAGGTTGATTCTAGCAATCCATTAGCATGGTATATTCTTACACTTGTTTATATCTTCCTCTATCTCTTTTTTGAACATATTTGTTTTGCAAGTACACGTCTTTCACCCCTTTGGTTAAGTTAATTCCTAAGTATCTTAATTTTATTGTTGCACGTTAAATGTGTTTTTGTTTGTTTGTTTGTTTGTTTTAGTTTCTCTTTCTGAGAGATCATGAATGTTGTTTAAAAATGCCATTTACTTCTGGGCATTAATTTTCCATCCTGCTGCATAGCTGGGTTCCTTTATTATTAAATCTAGAAGTCTTTTGGTGACCTCTTTAGTGTTCTCAGCATACAATATCAGGTCATCTGCAAACAGTGACAGTTTTATTTCTCCTTTCCAATTTGGATGCCTTTTATGTTTTCTCCTTGTCTGATCGCTGTGACAAGGACTTCCAACACTCTGTTGAATAAAAGATGGTGAAAGTGGACGTCCCTGTCTTGTTCCTCTTATTAGGGGATATGTTTTAGTTTTTGCCCATTGAGTATGAAGTTGACTGAAGGTTTGTCCTATAAGGACTTTAATGTGTTTAGGCATGATCCCTCTATTCCCACTGTGCTGAGAGTTTTTCTCAAAAATGGGCGCTGGGTTTTGTTGCTCTTTCTGCACCTACTGAGATGATCATGAGATTTTTGTTTGTCAAATGGTTCCTGTGAGGCATCACATTTATAGATTTGTGAATACTGTACCAAACCTGCATCCCTGGAATAAACCCCACTTGGTCATGGGGTGTGATCTGTTTAACATATTGCTTGATCCAATTTGCTAATATTTGTTTGAAGATTTTAGCATCTTTGTTTATCACGGATATTGGCCTGTAATTCTTTCTTTGCAAGGTCTTTACCTGGATTTGTAGTTGGGATTATTCAGGCTGCCTAAAAAGAGCTTGGGAGTGTTTGTTCCTCTCGGACTTTTTGGAACAATTTGAATTATTTTTTGAATGTTTGATAAAACTCCCCTCTGAAACTGTCTGGGCCTGGCGCTTTTTTTCTTGGGCATTTTTAAAAAAATCATTGTTCCAATTTCACCAGTTTTTATCAACGTGTTCAGCATGCCTGATTCTTCCTCACTGAGTATTGGAAGGTTGTGTATTTCCAGAAATTTGTCTATTTCATCCAGGTTGTTGGCATATAGTTGTTCAGGGTATTTGCTTACAACCCTTTGTATTTCAGTGGTATCAGTTGTTACTTCACTTCTTTTGTTCCTCAATTTATTTATTTTTGACCTCTGTCTTTGGTTTTTGGTGAGTTGGGTTAAAAGTTCATCACACTGATTGTCTATTCAAAGACAAGCTCTTGGTTGCATTGACCTTTTTAAATTTTTTAGTCTCTACGTTATTTATTTAGGCTCTGGTTCTTTATTATTTTCTTCCTTTTACTTCCTCTGGGCCTTTTCTTGGTTTCTGTTCTCTTTCTAAATCTTTCAGTTGTAGTGTTAGATAGTTTAGTAGAAATTTTTCTGGTTCTCATTGCTATAAAAGCTTTTAACAAAAAAAGTTCGTATACACTACTCTATTTGGACCCTGATCTAAAAGTGTTTCCTCCCTGCTACATACAAACTGTTGCAAAATTAATGCCAGTAATATAATAGTGGCAAATCACCAATGAAAACATGAGTAAAACTAAAGAAATCATTTTAAAACCTCTACCAATTTCAAGTTAAATATACCTACAAACTTCATATTTAAAAAGGCATATCTACCCTGGGCAGCGGGGCTCAGTGGTATAGTGTCGGCCTGCACACTGAAGGGTCTCCGGTTTGATTCCCAGTTGAGGGCACATACCTAGGTTGTAGATTCATTCCTCATCCCAGGTGTGCAGCGAATTAGAAAAGCAACCAATGTCTGTGTCTCTAACACTGAGGCACCTCTCTCTCTCTACCCCTTCTTCCATGCCACTCTCTCTGGAAGTCAATGAAAAAAATATCCTCTAGTGAGGGTTAACAACAACGACAATAGCAATAGCATAGCCATGGAGATGGGAAAGACATCAGTGTAAATGAGGAAATAGTCCAGAGTAGAATTGGGTATACTCTTTAAATGGGATGAGGCTTTCTTTTATGTTGACATTAAGGTTTCAGAAGTGAAAAGATGACGGTTGTGTTACAGGGGATACAGGCAGAAGGCCTCAGCTCTTGTCATCTTGAAGGAAAGATTTCAATCAAGAGAAAAAAATGAAGAAAAAAACCCAAAGCTTTAATGGCTGTAATAAAAATGTACTTAGGCTGGTGAACCAAGGCAGGTGCATAGACGAAGTAACAGGATAGCCTAGGCTGGGCTGCCTTTGCTCACTGGGAAGTCAGAGAAAAGGGGGCCTTGGACACATTTCCAAGACCTTTCAGACAGTTTCAGAAGACAAGCCTGGGATGAGCTGCCACTGCCCATTGCTCCCCTGGTTGAAAGCACCATGGGGCCCCCGCAGAAGGAAGGAGGAAACTGGCGCTGTCACGCTTTCCTGTGGTGTAGGGGAGCTCACACTTGGTCCTTTGTCCTGAGCATATTTATCTCCCTTGCAGGTGGAAAATCTTATGGGAGGCTTAAGGGGAGTTCTCAAGAGAATATTCATCAGCTTTCCAGGGGTGCCCTTTCAGGGTGCTGGTCGCCACTGATTAGTCCATGCCAGGAAGGGCCTCATTTGTCAATGTGTCTGGTCCTGAGTCCACTCCAATGCCACTTGTCTTGTCTTAATGCTTTTATGGGCCTGGAGCTGAAATACAACTGAGACTTAAAAGGTATCTTTAGGGAGGAATGCTTAGGGGGTCTCCACCGCATGACCCATGACATGCTCTGGGAGCATAGATTACCTGGGGACAAAGTTCTTGTTTTCCCAGTCTTTGTCCCTTGTAGGCCTCTGGGGGTTCCTGTCCAGGTGGTTTCCTGTGCCCTAGTCTCTGCACCTGGGTTTCTGCATCTTTCCCATCTAATACAAACTATTTATTCTCCAGTGCCTTTGGCTTAGGGAAGATAGGCTTAACTCAAACTGCTGTCTAAAAATCTATCTCAGTTTCCCTTTCAACTTGTCCTGGAATTTTTCTAGCTTCTTGTTATGCTGTAACAGTTCTACATTATTCCAATTTTAAAACCACTGGAGCGTATAGTTTAAAATGTTTAGTTTTAGATGACGTATATTCTACATCAATTTCTGAAGGGGCATAAATCTGCTATCAGAGATTAAAATAAAACACAGAATTCAGAATGTAAAGTCATTTTTATTTCTTATGTAAGTAACAAAACAAAAACAACAACCCAATATTAAAAAGGGAAGAGGACCTGAACATTTCGAGGAGATGCAGAAGAAAGAAAATAGTGAAGATCAGAACAGAAATGAACGACACAGAGACCAAAAACACAGTACAAAATATCAATGAAAGTAAGAACTAGTTTTCTGACAGAAATAAGATCGATGAGTCTTTAGCCAGACGCACCAAAAAACAAACGGTGAGGACCCAAGAAAACAAAATCAGATGTGAAAGAGGCGATATAACAACTGACATGACAGAAACAGAAAGAATACTAAGAAAACACTATGCACAACAATAAAGTGGGGAAGCTGCGTAAAATGGACACATTCCTCAAAACTACAATCTGCTAAAACTCAATCGGAAAGAATCAGAAAACCTGGAGGGCCAGTAAAAATGGATGCAATTGAAGAAGTAATAAGAAAAAAACTTCCAGCAAACAAGTGTCTGGGGCCAGATGGATTTACATGCGAGCTTACCTAAACATTTAAAGAAGAATTAAAACCCACTCTCCTCAAAATATTTTAGAAAATTCCAGAGGAGGGAGATATTTTTATGAGACCAGTATTATAATAAACCCCAAAACCAGATGAAGATCCTGCAAATAAAGAATTTCACAGACCAACGTCCCTCATGAACATAGGTGCCAAAATCCTCAGAAAATATATTACCAAATTTTATCCAGCAATACATTAAATAAGATCATACACCATGACCAAGTGTGATTTATTCTGGAGACGCAGCGCTGGTATAATATTCGCAAATCAAGAAATGTGAGAGCTAAACAAAATGAAGGACAAAAATCTTATGATCATATCAATAGATACAGAGAAAATATTCTAGAAAATCCAGCACCCATTTTGGAAAAAACTGGGAGCAAAGTGGAAATAGAGGGAATATATCTCAACATAATAAAGGCCATATACAACATACCTGGGGCCAAAATCATACTCAACGTGCAAAGGCTAAAACCATATCCCCTAAGAAGAGGAATAAGACACGGTTGCCCCTTTCACCACTACTGCTCAGCATACTACTGGAAGTCCTAGCCACAGCGAGCAGACAAAAAGAGAACATAAAAGGCATCCGTATCGGAAGAGAGAAGGTTAACTGTCATTACTTGCAGATGACATGATATTGTACATAAAAAACTAAAGAGTCCACCGAGTACTTGTGGATATAATTAATGAATTTGGCAAGGAAGCTGGAAGCAAAATTAACATCAACACATTGATGGCATTTTTTTTACACCGATTATGAACTCTTAGAAAAGACTATACCATTTACCATTGCAACTGAAAAAATAAGACACCTAGGAGTAAAGTCAAAGGAGGATGTAAAAGACTTGTATTCAGAAACAGGACATTGAAAAAAGAAATAGAGGAAGATACAAAGGAGTGAAAGAATTATAGACTGAAAGAATTAACATTATCAAAATATCCATGCTACCCAAAACAATCTATAAATTCAACACAATTGTCATCAATCCCAACAGTGTGTTTCACAGAGCTGGAAAAAATGTTTCGAAAATTTATAGGAAACCAAAAAAGACCCCGTGCACCCACAGTATTCTTGAGAAAGAACAGAGTTGTAGGATCACATTACTGAATATCCTGCTGTAGGGCAAAGCCACTGTGATCAGAACAACCTGCTTCTGGCACAGGAACAGGCACATAGATCAATGGAAAAGTACAGAATCCTGAAATTGACCCATGCCATCATGGTCAATTAATATTTGACCAAAGGGTCAAGAATAAGCCATACAGTAAAGACAGACACTTCAGGTCCGGATATGGGTTCTTGCTGTGCTCAGTGTGGTCTCACTGAGCCTACAGACAGGGGCTTGGGATGTGGTCACGTAGCGTGGAAAAGGCTCCTGGACACCCCACTCGCTCCCCTTTGCTGTTGGGCTTCTGAAACATTTCTTCCAAACTGTGAGACTACAGCAGGCATCATCGTATTCAGCCCCGCCCCTCACTGTGAGCCTCAGTGTATGGGCCTTGTACCTGTAGAGAAACGTTCCTGAGGAAGTCCTATTTTGCCTTAGCATCTTTAGGTTTCCTTCGGTTCGGTGTCTAGTGGGCTCTTTCTTAAGGCAACTCACGTTTCCCACTTCAGAATTCGTTTTCTTTAACACTTCCCACACATCCACAGGGACCCCTGGTAATATCCACAGGGAGAAATGCCCGGGCAGTAGAGGCTATTCCAGTATAAGGGATATCTGAGACTGAAGTGAGAGTCAAAGGGAAGAACTGTGGCTGGAGAGGACTGTAGCCTACATTCTGGTAGAGTTGGATCATCAGGATTATTACCGCCAAGATAAGGTCTCAGTCTGACTCCTTTTAGATTAGTAACTTTTTATTTGTTTCCATTGCTTTTGCTCTTTTGGTCTTTCTCTCATTCTGACTTTCTCTCATCCACTCCTTGGGTTTCAGTGACGAGTAGCAAGGATGACTTGATATTGCTTAAGGATTAGTTGGTTGCACAAGGGCTTGGTCTGAAGGAACAAAGTCAATAAACAATCATATTCACAGGAGGCCATTTCCATTTGAGGAAACGTAAAAAGTGTCAAAAACGGGCAAGGTGTACTGACTGTGGACATCATAGTCCAGAGATTGCCCAACACAAATTCATGTCCATGCCTTTGCCTCTGTGTGTGTGCATGTGTGTGTGTGTGCTTGTGTGTGCTTGTGTGTGCGGGCTGTGGCACACTCTCCTTCTTATTGTCCCTCTGCTCATTTACTCTTCCAGCAGGGGATTCTTGCCCAAATGAACCTAATACACTTCTGACTTCCCACACGCCTTGACTCAATTCGCCACAGGTATCTGTGCACCTTATTCCACCCCTTGCTAAATGTCGCTTGGGATCTTCGGCCTCAGAGACTGATTCTCTCAGCAAAACACTGTGCAGTCATACTTCTAGAGAGGGACTTTGGTTCAACTGTGAAGTCTCCCACCTGGTTGCCTGTTCCTAATGTGTGACCGACTCCCTACAGGGAGGATACTTAGAAATCCATCATTTTTTAGGACCCAACACTGGACATTTATGCAAGTTTATTTGGTAGGCTCAGAAGGCATTCTTACATTTGTCCAGCCGATGGCCTATATGTTCACTCTGGTGATTATTTTGTAGATGCTGAAAATGCATTCTCAAGATTATCCATTAAGAGGCAGCACTGTTCCTAGAATGATTTTATTGGGAATAACGTCAAGGCAGTCTTACGCTTGCCCACATGGAAGCGGCATCTTTGACCCAAACAATTTTATTGGGGATCCTGGCATTTGCTTCCAACGTTCGAACATAATACGGAACTGAGCTCTCACAGGGATTTTACTGAGAAATCTGGCAATGCATTATCAAGATTTTCCGTTAGGCTCTGCTTCCTTGCAAGTCCATATTCTCCATCTCTAACTTATGTGCCTGGAGCACCTCCAGCGGGCACCAGGTGCACTGGTCGACAAATAGGAAAACGCACGGCGAGCATCCCCAACAAAATCATTAGCTAAAAAATGCTGCCAACGGATGCTTGAGAATGACAATTCATTGCCAGTATCCCGCAAATAATAAGTTTTTGGGAAAGTTTTGCCACCTATGAAAAAGATTACGAATGCAGTGCCAGCATGCCCAATAAAATCATACTGTGGAAAACCTGCCTTCTGGTTGACAAGTGCAAGAATGGCTGCGTAGCATCTCCCATAAAATTATTTGATTGAAAATGCTGTCCTCCGTGGACAATCGTGAGAATACATTGCCAGCATCCCCAGTAAGGTCATTTGTACGGAAATACTGCCAATTCTCAGATAAGTCTGAGAATGTATTGTCAGAATCACCACAAAACCTCTCTGTCGGCAAAATGCAAAAGGGTGAGAATGCGCTGATAGTATCCCCAATCCAATCATGTGGTTGAAAACTACTGCGACCTCATGTAGAGACCTGAGACTGCCTTGCAGGCATCCTCAATAAAATCATTTGGGGCGAAACGCTGCCACGCATCCCCGCAAAAAAACTTTCTCTGGGACAAATGCTGCCAAGTGTGGGACAAACGTGAGCATCCATTGCCAGCCCCTGTAAAATTATTTGGTTGAAAAAATGCTGCCCCTTTGAATAAAAGGTGATAATGTATTTCAGGCATCTCCCGTATAAACGTTTGATGAGAAATTACCTGACATTGTTTACAAATGTGAGAGAGCATTCCCGGCATTCCCAAGAAAAGCATTTGTTTTAAAAATGCTGCCACCTTGTGGAGGTAAGTGGGAGAGCATTAAACGCATCCCCTTTGAAAAAAACTTGGTGGAAATATTCTGCCCCCTGGTGGACAAGGTGAAGCATGCATTGACTGCATCCCCAACAAAATCACTCTTTGAGAAAAAGGCCACCAGGTGCTAAAGGACTGTATGAATGATTTCCCAGAATCCCCAATGAAACCCCTACTGAGATCAAGGTGCCAACTGGTGGACAAGAGTGAGAACGCATGCTCTGGAATCACAATAAAGTGATTTGGGCCTAAAATTCTGATAGCCAATGTCCACGTGTGAGAATTCAAAACCAACATCCACACCCACACACACAATATCACTTTAGGGGAAAACTGCGGCGAATAGTTGGACAAAGGTGAGAATGTACAGCCAGCAGCAATAAAGTCGCTTGGTGGAAAAATTCCGCAACTGGCTGAACAAACGTAAGAATGCATTCTCAGCTTACCAAACAAAATCACTTGTGATGTCAAGGTGCCGACGGGTGGACAAGCGGGAGAAACCATTGCCTTTATGTGCAATAATAACATTTGGTGGAAAAATGCGGGCTTGTTGTAAACAGGCTTCACAATGCATTGCCAGCAGCCCCAATAATATCAGTTGTTGGAAAAAGGCCGCCACATGTTTGACAAGTGTGAGAATGCGTTGCCCGCATCCTCATGAAAATCCCTTCTGAGATGATGCTGGCTGCCAAATGGCGGACACATTTGAAAATACATTGCCAAGATTCACAATGAAAATCTCTTGTGGGAAAAATGCCCTTATCTTGTCGACTTGTGTGAGTGTTCATTGCCAGCATCCCCAGTGAAATCACTTGTGGGAAAATGCTTCCACCTATTGGACAAGAGTGAAAATGCATCGCCAGAAGCCCCAGTGAAGTTACATGGTGGAAAATAGCTGCCACTTGTTCTCCAAGGAGGAGCATGCAGTGCCAGGATCCTCAATAATATCATTTGGTGGGAAAATACTGCACCTGGTGTTTGAGTGTCAGAAGGAATTGCCAGCAGCCTTAAAACAATCATTTGTAAATAAGAAACCAGTCACCTTTCTACAAATGTGAAAATGCAGTTACAGCATCTCCAATAAGATCACTTGTGGAGAAAATGCTGTCACCTGGTATTCGAGCAAGGGAATGCATTGCCAGCGTTCTCAGGAAAATCCCTTGGTAAACAAAAGTGGCCACCTTGTGGACAGATGTGGGAATGCATTGCCAGCACAACCAAAGGAATCGTTTGGTGGAAAATGTGGCCTCTTGTTTGAGAGACTGAAGAATGCATTGCCCGCATCCGCAATAAAATCATTTTGTGGAAAAGTACTTCTACGAAGTACGTTGGACGAACGTGCTTCCAGCATTCCCCAAACGATACTTTGTGGTGAAAGTGTTGCCAGCTATTGAAGAAAAGTGAAAGTGCCATGCCACTATTCCCAATAGAATCATTTTTGGGAAAGTAGGTTCAATGGCTGTTAAAACGTGAGAATGCCTTGTCAACATCCACAAAATAATCACATTTGTGGAAAATGTAGCCAAGTCTTTTTCAAACTTGAGACTGAATTTTCAACACCCCCAATAATATAATTTGGTAGTAAAAATGCTTCCACAAACGTGTTAAGACAAACGTGGGAAAGCATTGCCAGCATCTCAAACAGAATCGTTGGTGGAAAAATGCTGCCATCTCATGTTTCAGCGCCAAAATGCATTGCCAGTTTCCCCAAAATGGGACAGTGGAGGGAAAATGCAGACAGCTGTAGACAAAAACGTGGGAATGCCTTGCCAGCATCCTCAGTAAAAGCACGTTGTGGGGAAATTCTGCCACCTGGTGGAAAAGCGTGAGAATGCACTTCCAGAACATTCCTGATATTCACTAGTGGAATATTGACGCCAACTGATAAATATAGAACCATTGCAAGCATCTCCAGCGAAATCGTGCGGTAAAATAATTCTGCTGCCTGCTTGACACACATTAGCTTCCATTGTCAGCATAGCCAATAAAATCTCGTGGTGTCAAAATGCCACCACCTGGTGGACAAACGAGAAAATGCATCTTCTGCATCTCCACAAGCATCCCAAATATGATCCTCAGTTGGAACAATACTGCCACCTGGTGGGTAAACGTGAGAATGCATCCACGAGTTCACCAATGGATTCATCCTGTTGAAAATGTTTCCACCTGTTGAATGGAATTGTGAATGCTTTTCCAGCATCCCCAATAAAATTACTCGTGAAATCATGCCGACACCTGGTGGAAAAGTGTGAGAATGCATTGCCAGCATCCCCAGAACAATCGTTGGTAAGAAACTTTCTGCCGCCTCTGGACAAAAGTAAGAATTCAGAGTGAGCATCTGCAATAATACCATTTGAGGAGAAAATGCTGCCACGTGGTGTTTCAGCATGAGAATGCAAAGGCTGAGGCTGCTCTGGAACCACTTGCCTCTATTGATCATCACAACCACCATATATTTCCTTAAGTGTCTCCTTATTCCTCCACAGGTCATCCTGAAAACACTGCCCGTTATAAACGGGTTGTGGCGGCACATGTTGAACACAGGGCTGGTGGAAACTTAAGAGATCCCACTGGCGGCAGTGACCCATTTTACAGATTGGGGATTATTCAGTATTCTTTAGTAATAGTCAGAGGAGACAATAGGAGGTTTGTTGTGTTCAGGGGACCTCCCACACTGTGAGATAAATAGGAGGGACTGTCCATTTTACTTCAAAGAAGAGTCGTGCACATGAGAAGCTTTCTCAGCGAAATATGTGTTTTCAAGCAAACATTGTTTCCCTGCACAGGAAATAGATGCAGAATGTCCCCGTGGGAAAGCATTGAGATGCGGAGACATCCAGAGCATGGCATGTAGTTAGAAAGATAAATTAAGAGCAAGTACCGTGTCTGTCTGTCTGTCTGTCTGTCTGTCTGACTGTTGTTTGTGTGTTGGTTTGAGCCTTACGATTGGCTGCCTTGGAATGATCGACCAGTCCCTGGGAGGGCTGGGCCTTACAGTTGCAGAAGTGGGTAAGTTATGCTTTGGCAGAGGTAATGTATCATGAGTTTCTACAAGGGCCAGACAGGGTGGAGCAGGGAGAGGAGAAGGAATTGATTGAGGAGGAATTAATTGGCAGGGAGCAGTTTGTCCTGGGTGAGAGGACGCCATAAAAGTCATGAAGGTAGTGGTTGATGTTGAGCCTCAGGCACAGATAGAAACAAAACATCCACAAGAAGAGCCAGTCGAGCAGGAGCACGAAGAGGATTGGCTCAGTGGGAAGTGCACCTGGTCCCCACTGGATGTGCTCCGGGCACTTAAGTTAGGAATGTAGCCCGTGAACTTACAAGTGAGCAGATCCTTCTGCTGGCTCAAGCCCAGTACCTGGCAGCGGCGGCAGCCCTGTTTAGAACTGAAAAGCACAAACGTTCAGTGCATTGCCAGATGCTGAGTCAATAGTGTATCCTTGACTCTACAGAAGGGAACGCAATATGCCTGCCCTAGTGCATGAGAAATGTATTAGTGGGGATCGGTAGCTCAGAATCAAATAGACACATTGGAGTGAAGCTCAGGATAGTGAGAACAGTGTGATCCAAAATCTCAGAGACACCCTTTTATCTCACCAGTACCACAAAAACTCTCCCTGGGCTTCAGGAGCGCCGTCCCAGATCAGACTCATGCGCAGAACAAGGGCCATTGCCTCCACACTGCTCTGTGTCACTCAGGTTCTTCTTGGGGTAATGCTGCACTCGAGGGGGGCTGCGTGTCCAAGTCCTCTGTATATCCAAGTCAGTGAGAGGCAGGAATGAGTGATGTCCACAAATAAAGGTATCCTGTTAAGCACTCAGCAGGCAAGTATGTAGGCGAGGTCAAAGGCTGTCAGGAAACAGTGTGCCCGTGTGTGTATAAACACATGGAGCCCACAAGAACCACTGTGCTCTCTTTTTGCATCTTATGGTGAAGGAGCTGGGCTAGGGGTTAGAGAGGTGGGAGCAATCCAAGCTGCTTTAAGGATCTGCTCCTTTTTGTAGCTGTTTCATGTTCAGCTTGCAGCGTGCAGGCGTTTTGACCTGCTGCAATTTGTCAACAATCTGGAATTGTCAGCCATTATCAGTGACCAAGATGAAACCATGCTCAGCCACATGATCAATCTGAAGGTCAGGCTGTGCAGACCACGGCTGGGGAGGTAGAGAGCTTGTGAAAAAATCCTATCCCTGCAGGAAGGAATAGGCGGGAGTTCTGGAATAAGTTATCACCCTAAACCGGATCCACTATCCTTTTGCAGGTGAAGGAAGCCTGGCATGGCAGCAATCGCTGCAAGACTGTGCTGCTCTTTCACAAAAACCCCTACATCCACGATACTGTGATTGTGAAGGATCCTCTCATAACCATCACAGGAGAGAGGAGGCTCCCTGCATGGCCTGCGGCAAGAAGTGTGTCCAAGTTGGAAGGTGACAGGTTCCTCTCCACACACTCCTCAAGCTGCAGGATACAGGGTGACCCATTCCACTCACATTCAGTGGTACCTGCAGTATGAACGACAGGCCTACAACTGCAGGCAGAACAGCAGCATTCACTTCTTCAACTTCGTCTCTGATCACCATGTTTCGGGATCTGACAGGATTGCTTAGGTGGGTCCTTGCAGGAAATGCCATTAGAGAGCTTGGTGTGATCCCCTGCTTTTTGGGTTTGTGGTTTAGACGCCTGCCCTCTCCTGTGGAGCCCATTTTTCCTTTCCAGATCAACAGTGAGAACTATGAGTGTATGTTGGCATCAGGAGAGGGGACATAGATGATAACAGGTGAGCAGAGACCAACTCTTCACTTGCCTCTGGATTGCCAGGGAGCTGGGACATTGTTTTCTCACATGAACACACTGAAGCTGGGAGAAATACAGCCTGTGACATCATCACGGTATGAGGATGAGGCTGGAAGTTCTGAGCACCGCAGTGCCAATCATGTTCACTTGGGGGAGGCTGAAGGATGATGAGGTCATGTCTGTTTCCTCTGTCACTCAGAATGAAAGTAGATTCTTTGGCCTATTTCTCTGATCTCACACCTCAGGTCACCAACACCACCCTCAGGCCTGCCTACCATGCATTAAAGAGAAGTTCTGTGATGTGCTTCCTAGAACCCCCTCCACAATTTTCCAGTATCCTCCTTCATGAAAATGCTGAGGCTGCTGTGCCACCACATCCCTCTATTGATCATCACAACCACCATGTATTTACTGAATTGTATCGCTGGCCTTCCTGGGTACACTGCCCATTACAACCAAGTTGTGGTGGGAACTGTTGAATGCATGGCTGGAGAAAACGGAAGAGATTCCAACTTTGTCAGGTTTGGGCTTGACATGATTTTTAAATACTTTTTGATTATCCTCAGAGGAGATGATACCAGATTTGCTGTGTTAACTGCACGTATTTAACGTGTGAGAACTATAGGAGGGACCTTCCAATATAAGTAGTGCACGTGAGAAGCTTTTTCAGATTAAAAGGTGTTTCAAGCAAAGATTCTTTTCCTGCGTAGAAATTAGGTGCAGAATGTCCCTGTGGAAAGGCATTCAGCCATGGATATATACAGCACATGGAATAAATGGCAAGATAAAGCGAGAGCATCTAATGTGCCTGTTTATGTATTGTTTGCCTTGACAATGGACTCTCTGAATTACCCGCCCCGTGAATGCATGGCCTTTACAATTGCAGAAGTGGCTAAGTTGTGTTTTCTGATGGTATCAGAAGCCAAAATTCTTTCTGTGTGGTAGAGACTGTGGTGGATTAAGAAATCAGTGAAAGTCCAATAGAGTTTACCATTTTCCCTTGGGTGATAAGGGAGTTCAAGGAAAGGCCTTGTGTGCAAGGGTCGGAATTTGCAGTGATAAGTTATAAAGGATGATGCGTTTGCCATACCCTCGCTTTAGGGAGACAGCAGGGAACCAGGCCGGGGTTTTACGTTCATTTCACAGTTAAACCAAATTCCCTTTGTAGAAGTATGTGCAAACTGTATTTTTCTGTTAGAAGCCGCCTTTTGGCACGTGCGGACATAACTGCATGCTGTGACTGTTCAAGAATGAGAATCCATTTCCAGCATCACGAAAGAAATGACATTTTGAGGTAAATGCAAACAACTCTTGGGCATACCTGAGCATGCCTACCGTGCATGCCCAATGAAATCATTTGGTGGAAAAGTGCTGCCACCTGGTGGAGAAACGAGGGAATGCAGTGGTACCATCCCGAATGAAATGACATGTGAAGTCATGCTGCCATCTCGTGGACAAGTGTGGATATGCATTGCCAGCCTGCTCAGTAACTTTATTTGTAAAAAAAAGCCGCCATGTTTTGACAAGCATGAGAATGAATTGCCAACATCCCCAATAACATGATTTGAAACGAAAAGCTGCCATCTATTGGATAAGCGTGAGAATGCCTTTCCAGCATTCCCGACAATGTTATTTAGGAGAAAAATGCTGCGACCTGGAAGGATATGACAGGATACTGAGGTTGGGCCTCGGTGGCAATGCAGAAGGAGAGCTTTGGGTTCCCCTACCTCTTGGGTTCGTAAAGTGAGATCCCTGGCTTCTTCTGACTAGTCCTGTTTGCCCTACTAGAACATCAGTAATAGAAGTGTGGTCTAATCATCTCAAGTACTGTGCGAGGAGCTTGGCCCCAGGAGAGTGAAGGTAGAGGAGTACAGGTGAGGGGGACTGTTCCTGGACACTCGCCCCTAGTTTGCTAGGTAGCTGGGTCATTGCTTTCTCTCATGGACGCCCTGATACTGGGAGGAGTAGAGCCTGTTATGTCAGGTCCTCAGAGAATCAGGTTGAGAAAGGAAGTATGTAGCACTGCAGTGGGAATTATATTCAGACAGGGACACCTGATGTAAAATGAGGAAGTGTGCATGTGCAAAATCATTCAGCATCAAAGCAGATTCATTGACCCACTCCTCTGAACTCTCGCTCCAGGCCACCTCCCTCACCCTTAGGCCCGTCTACTATTCCTTAAATGGAGGCTCCCATGATGTCCTTCCTCTGACCCTTCCCACACTTGTCCAGGAGTCTTTTCATACAAAGGCTGAGGCTGCTGTGCCACCACTTCCTTTTATGGATCATTGCAACCATCAAATATTTCCTTAGGTGTGTCCAAATTCCTAACTGGGTGATCCTGAGGTCATTGCTCATTAAAAAGGTGGTGTGGTGTGATGCATCCAACACAAGGCAGCAGGAAATTTAAGAGATCCTAATTTCAGCAATGACCGACTCTTCATGTTAGGGCCACCAATAATTATACTATACTCTTTAGGAATTTTGCTAGGAGATGATAGTCAATTATTGTGTTAGGGTATCTCCCACAGTGTGAGTTAAATAGGAGGGACCATCCATTTTCCTTCAAATAGAGAAGTGCACATAAGAAGGTTTTGACATGAGTATGTGTTTTCAAGCAGACATTATGTTCCTGCACAGGACAATGGAGCAGAATGTCTGTGTGACCAGGAATTCAGTCACAGAGAGATCGGGAGCATGGTATGAAATGGAAAGTTAAAGCAGGAGCATCAGCTCTGTTTGTCTGTTTGTCGTGTGTTCTTGGAACACATAAATCAAGAGCATCAATAGCGTCTGTCTCTGTGGTGTTTGTCCCTAGTTTGGGGCATTACAACTGGCTGCCTGTGAATGACCATTGCCTGTGAGGGCTGGGCCTGTGCAGTGGCAGTGGCGGTTAAGTTGTTATGCTTTAGGACAGTATGAGAAGACAGAATTCTTTCTGTGTGCTGGAGGCTGGGGAGGAGGGAGAACTAAGAGTAAGTCCATTGAAGTGGGTGATACTAATGGACCCAGGGACATAAGGTAGCTCAAGGAAAGGGATTTGGGAGCAAGGGCCTGAATGTCCACTGCGAGCTCCGAAAGGATGATGGATTTCCAGGTTCCTTTCTGTCGGAGGTCAGCTCACACATTGACAGCAGGCAACGCGGTGGGAGGCTTCCCAGTGCATTTCACACTTGAAGCAGAAGCCCTCCCTAGAAGTATGAGAGCACTGTATTTGCTGCGAGAATCATCCTCTGAGCCCAGGATTCAGAACCACACTTAGCCAGTGGGAGTATAAATTGCATGTAGGAGTTGTGGGGAAGAGAGCAAAGGCATGTGAGCAGTCAGTCTGGATATTAGGTTCACTTGGGGTCGAATCCCCAGCTGGAAGGGTAAATGACCAGAGGGACAATAAGATGCAGAGTGTGCTATAGCCCTCACACACAACACACACAGAGGCACAGGCATGTACGTGAAGTTGTGTTGGGCAATCTCTGGACCATGGTGTCCACAGCCAGTACATCTTGTGCATTTTTGACGGTATTACATTTCCTCACATAACAATGGCCTCGTGTGAATATGATTGTTTATTTACTTTGTTCCTTCAGACCGAGCCTTTCTCCTGCAATGAAGAAACCCTTAGGCAGCATCAAGTCGTTCTTTCTACGGGTCACTGAAACCCAATGGGTAGATGGAAGAAAGAGTCAGAATGAGGAAAAGACAGAAAGAGCAAGAGTAATGGAAACAAAAACAAGAGAACTGATGTAAAAGGAGTCAGATTGAGACCGTATCTTGGCCGTAGTTATCCTGATCACCCAACTCTACCAGAATGTAGGCTACAGTCCTCTCCAGCCACAGTTCTTCCCTTTGCCTGTCACTTCAGCCTCAGATATCCCACAGACTGGGCAGCCTGTAATGTCCCGGGCATTTCTCCCTGTGCATATTACTAGGGGTCACTGTGGATCTGTGGGAAAGCGGTAGAGAAAATGGATTCTGAAGTGGGAAACGTGAGCAGCCGTAAGCAAGAGCCCCCCAGACACCAAACCCTGGGAAAGCTGCAAATGCTCGGGTAACATAGAGCTTCCTCAGGAATGTTTCACCACAGTTCTGAGGCCCATACACTGAGGCTGACAGTGAGGGGCGGGGCTGAGTAGCGTGATGCCCTCTGTCCAGTCACAGTTTGGAAGAGCTGTTTTAGTAGCCCAAAATGGTGTGGGCATGCCCAAGTCCTCCATCAGAGGCAGGAACGTGTGACGTGCGTGAATCAGGGTATCCTGTGAAGCCGTGTGCAGGCAAGGGTGTGGGGATATCAAAGCCTGTGAGGAATCAGTGTGACCGCATGGGTGCAGGCACCTGTAACCCCAGGAACCTCTGTGTTCCTCTGTGCCTCTTATGCAGAAGGAATGGGGCCAGAAGATAGGTGGTTCAGGCCAAGCCAGGCTGTTTTGTAGATCTCCATGTTTTAGTTCTTTCATAGCCACACGATCAATGTGAAGGTGATGTTGCAGGTACTGGTGCTGGAAAGGGAGGGGCCTTGAGAATATAACCTGTCCATGTAAGCAGGGACACTTGGGTGTCCAGGAGTGAGATGTCCCTAACCCCCACCCACATTCCTTCTGCAGGTGGAGGGAGCCAGACATGCCAGGGATGATGGCAAGGTTAACTGTCCTTTTGTAGCAAATCATACTAATGCAGTACTGCCACTGTGAAGGAGTATCTCATTACCATCACAGGCGGGAGCAGGCTCTCTCTATGGGCAGCAGCAGGAAGTGCATAGAACTTGAAAGGTGATGTGCCCTTCTCCACACACTCCTCATGCTGCAGGATACAGTGCATCCTATGCCTCTTGCATTCAGTGGTGCCAGCATTATGAACGATGGGCCAACAGCTCCAGGCACCAGAACAGCAGCCTTAACTACTTCAACTAGTTCTCTGCCCACAGCGTGGCAGGGTCTGACAGGATTGCTGAGGTGGAGGCTTGCTTGCAATGCCCTAAGAGAGCTTGGTGTGTTCCCCTGCTTTTGGATTTTTAGTCAGATCCCTGCCGTCTCTTGACGATCACTTTTTGCTCTGCCAGAAAATCAGTAAGGGCTACTTGAGGATGTTGGAACCAGGAGAAGGCACTTAGAGGACATGTGAGGAGATGCCAGTGGGGCTCCCCCTTGGGTTGTCAGGTAGCTGGGACATTTTTCTCTCACATGAACACCCTGAGGCTCGGAAGGATAGCCTATGACGCCAGGCCACTACGGCATTGGGAAGAGACAGAAAGTCTGAAGAACTGCAGTGTGGCATCATGTTCAGGCAGGAAGCTGAAGGAAGATGCAGGAGTGTGCATGTCTACCGTCACTCAGAATCAAAGCAGATTCATGTACCCATTCCTGTGAGCTATTGTAAATTGTGCTGCTCTGAACAGAGGGGTTTATATATTCTTCCTGATCGATGTTCCTGGTTTCGTAGGACATATTCCAAGCAGTGGGGCCACTGGGTTCAATGGCAGTTCTGTATTTCAATTTTTGAGAAAACCTCCTATGTCATAAGGTTTTCCATAGAGGCTGCACGAGTCTGCATTCCCACCAGCAGTATACTAGGGTGAGCTTTTCTGCACACCCTCACAGGCACTTTCTGTTTATTGACTTATTGAAAACATAGCCATTCTGGAAGACCTCAGGTGATACCCCATTATTGTTTTAATTTTCATCTCTCTGGTGATTAGTGACACTGAGCAGTTTTCATATGTCTCTTGGACATGTTTATGCGCTCTTTGGAGAAGTGTCTACTTAGGTCTTTGCTCGTTTTTTAATTGGATCGTTTGTCTTCCTCTTGTGAAGGTGTGTTTCTTAAAATATTAGGGGTAGTAACCCTTTATCAGATGTATCATCGGCAAATATGTTCTCCCATATAATGAGTTCCCTTTGCATTTTGTTGATGGTATCTTTGTGCAGAATCTTTTTATTTTGCTGTAGTCCCATTTGTTTATTTTCTCCTTTGCTTCCATTGCCCTAGGCAGTGTATTGGTAAGCATATTGCAATGAGAGATGTCTGAGATCATGCTGCCTCCATTTCCTTCTAGGATTTTTAATGGTTTCATGTTTTACCTTTAAGTTTTTTATCCAGTTGGAGTTGATCCTTGTGTGCGGTGCAAGATAGTGGTCTAGTTGCATTATTTTGAAAGTTCCTGTCCAATTTTCCCAACACCATTTATTGAAGAGACTTCCTTTACTCCACTGTATGCTCTGCCTCCTTTGTAAAATCTCAATTGAGTGTAATGAGTTGGGTCAATTCCTGGGTTCTCTGTTCAGTCCCATTTATGTCATTAAGTCTGGTCTTCTGCCAGTTCCATTCTGTTTCGATTAAAATGGCTTTACTATATCTTGATATGTATTATTTTGATTCCTTCCACTTTTTTCTTCCTCCCAAAATTGCTGCAGCGATTTGGGGTCCTGTCCTTTTTGTGTCCTTTAAATATTTGCACTACTTCTTCTAGGTCTGTGATATCGGACATTGGTATTTTATGAATAGTTTGAATCTATAGATTGCTTTGGGGAGTACGCACATCTGAATGAGGTTGATTCTAGCAATCCATTAGCATGGTATATTCTTACACTTGTTTATATCTTCCTCTATCTCTTTTTTGAACATATTTGTTTTGCAAGTACACGTCTTTCACCCCTTTGGTTAAGTTAATTCCTAAGTATCTTAATTTTATTGTTGCACGTTAAATGTGTTTTTGTTTGTTTGTTTGTTTGTTTTAGTTTCTCTTTCTGAGAGATCATGAATGTTGTTTAAAAATGCCATTTACTTCTGGGCATTAATTTTCCATCCTGCTGCATAGCTGGGTTCCTTTATTATTAAATCTAGAAGTCTTTTGGTGACCTCTTTAGTGTTCTCAGCATACAATATCAGGTCATCTGCAAACAGTGACAGTTTTATTTCTCCTTTCCAATTTGGATGCCTTTTATGTTTTCTCCTTGTCTGATCGCTGTGACAAGGACTTCCAACACTCTGTTGAATAAAAGATGGTGAAAGTGGACGTCCCTGTCTTGTTCCTCTTATTAGGGGATATGTTTTAGTTTTTGCCCATTGAGTATGAAGTTGACTGAAGGTTTGTCCTATAAGGACTTTAATGTGTTTAGGCATGATCCCTCTATTCCCACTGTGCTGAGAGTTTTTCTCAAAAATGGGCGCTGGGTTTTGTTGCTCTTTCTGCACCTACTGAGATGATCATGAGATTTTTGTTTGTCAAATGGTTCCTGTGAGGCATCACATTTATAGATTTGTGAATACTGTACCAAACCTGCATCCCTGGAATAAACCCCACTTGGTCATGGGGTGTGATCTGTTTAACATATTGCTTGATCCAATTTGCTAATATTTGTTTGAAGATTTTAGCATCTTTGTTTATCACGGATATTGGCCTGTAATTCTTTCTTTGCAAGGTCTTTACCTGGATTTGTAGTTGGGATTATTCAGGCTGCCTAAAAAGAGCTTGGGAGTGTTTGTTCCTCTCGGACTTTTTGGAACAATTTGAATTATTTTTTGAATGTTTGATAAAACTCCCCTCTGAAACTGTCTGGGCCTGGCGCTTTTTTTCTTGGGCATTTTTAAAAAAATCATTGTTCCAATTTCACCAGTTTTTATCAACGTGTTCAGCATGCCTGATTCTTCCTCACTGAGTATTGGAAGGTTGTGTATTTCCAGAAATTTGTCTATTTCATCCAGGTTGTTGGCATATAGTTGTTCAGGGTATTTGCTTACAACCCTTTGTATTTCAGTGGTATCAGTTGTTACTTCACTTCTTTTGTTCCTCAATTTATTTATTTTTGACCTCTGTCTTTGGTTTTTGGTGAGTTGGGTTAAAAGTTCATCACACTGATTGTCTATTCAAAGACAAGCTCTTGGTTGCATTGACCTTTTTAAATTTTTTAGTCTCTACGTTATTTATTTAGGCTCTGGTTCTTTATTATTTTCTTCCTTTTACTTCCTCTGGGCCTTTTCTTGGTTTCTGTTCTCTTTCTAAATCTTTCAGTTGTAGTGTTAGATAGTTTAGTAGAAATTTTTCTGGTTCTCATTGCTATAAAAGCTTTTAACAAAAAAAGTTCGTATACACTACTCTATTTGGACCCTGATCTAAAAGTGTTTCCTCCCTGCTACATACAAACTGTTGCAAAATTAATGCCAGTAATATAATAGTGGCAAATCACCAATGAAAACATGAGTAAAACTAAAGAAATCATTTTAAAACCTCTACCAATTTCAAGTTAAATATACCTACAAACTTCATATTTAAAAAGGCATATCTACCCTGGGCAGCGGGGCTCAGTGGTATAGTGTCGGCCTGCACACTGAAGGGTCTCCGGTTTGATTCCCAGTTGAGGGCACATACCTAGGTTGTAGATTCATTCCTCATCCCAGGTGTGCAGCGAATTAGAAAAGCAACCAATGTCTGTGTCTCTAACACTGAGGCACCTCTCTCTCTCTACCCCTTCTTCCATGCCACTCTCTCTGGAAGTCAATGAAAAAAATATCCTCTAGTGAGGGTTAACAACAACGACAATAGCAATAGCATAGCCATGGAGATGGGAAAGACATCAGTGTAAATGAGGAAATAGTCCAGAGTAGAATTGGGTATACTCTTTAAATGGGATGAGGCTTTCTTTTATGTTGACATTAAGGTTTCAGAAGTGAAAAGATGACGGTTGTGTTACAGGGGATACAGGCAGAAGGCCTCAGCTCTTGTCATCTTGAAGGAAAGATTTCAATCAAGAGAAAAAAATGAAGAAAAAAACCCAAAGCTTTAATGGCTGTAATAAAAATGTACTTAGGCTGGTGAACCAAGGCAGGTGCATAGACGAAGTAACAGGATAGCCTAGGCTGGGCTGCCTTTGCTCACTGGGAAGTCAGAGAAAAGGGGGCCTTGGACACATTTCCAAGACCTTTCAGACAGTTTCAGAAGACAAGCCTGGGATGAGCTGCCACTGCCCATTGCTCCCCTGGTTGAAAGCACCATGGGGCCCCCGCAGAAGGAAGGAGGAAACTGGCGCTGTCACGCTTTCCTGTGGTGTAGGGGAGCTCACACTTGGTCCTTTGTCCTGAGCATATTTATCTCCCTTGCAGGTGGAAAATCTTATGGGAGGCTTAAGGGGAGTTCTCAAGAGAATATTCATCAGCTTTCCAGGGGTGCCCTTTCAGGGTGCTGGTCGCCACTGATTAGTCCATGCCAGGAAGGGCCTCATTTGTCAATGTGTCTGGTCCTGAGTCCACTCCAATGCCACTTGTCTTGTCTTAATGCTTTTATGGGCCTGGAGCTGAAATACAACTGAGACTTAAAAGGTATCTTTAGGGAGGAATGCTTAGGGGGTCTCCACCGCATGACCCATGACATGCTCTGGGAGCATAGATTACCTGGGGACAAAGTTCTTGTTTTCCCAGTCTTTGTCCCTTGTAGGCCTCTGGGGGTTCCTGTCCAGGTGGTTTCCTGTGCCCTAGTCTCTGCACCTGGGTTTCTGCATCTTTCCCATCTAATACAAACTATTTATTCTCCAGTGCCTTTGGCTTAGGGAAGATAGGCTTAACTCAAACTGCTGTCTAAAAATCTATCTCAGTTTCCCTTTCAACTTGTCCTGGAATTTTTCTAGCTTCTTGTTATGCTGTAACAGTTCTACATTATTCCAATTTTAAAACCACTGGAGCGTATAGTTTAAAATGTTTAGTTTTAGATGACGTATATTCTACATCAATTTCTGAAGGGGCATAAATCTGCTATCAGAGATTAAAATAAAACACAGAATTCAGAATGTAAAGTCATTTTTATTTCTTATGTAAGTAACAAAACAAAAACAACAACCCAATATTAAAAAGGGAAGAGGACCTGAACATTTCGAGGAGATGTAGAAGAAAGAAAATAGTGAAGATCAGAACAGAAATGAACGACACAGAGACCAAAAACACAGTACAAAATATCAATGAAAGTAAGAACTAGTTTTCTGACAGAAATAAGATCGATGAGTCTTTAGCCAGACGCACCAAAAAACAAACGGTGAGGACCCAAGAAAACAAAATCAGATGTGAAAGAGGCGATATAACAACTGACATGACAGAAACAGAAAGAATACTAAGAAAACACTATGCACAACAATAAAGTGGGGAAGCTGCGTAAAATGGACACATTCCTCAAAACTACAATCTGCTAAAACTCAATCGGAAAGAATCAGAAAACCTGGAGGGCCAGTAAAAATGGATGCAATTGAAGAAGTAATAAGAAAAAAACTTCCAGCAAACAAGTGTCTGGGGCCAGATGGATTTACATGCGAGCTTACCTAAACATTTAAAGAAGAATTAAAACCCACTCTCCTCAAAATATTTTAGAAAATTCCAGAGGAGGGAGATATTTTTATGAGACCAGTATTATAATAATCCCAAAACCAGATGAAGATCCTGCAAATAAAGAATTTCACAGACCAACGTCCCTCATGAACATAGGTGCCAAAATCCTCAGAAAATATATTACCAAATTTTATCCAGCAATACATTAAATAAGATCATACACCATGACCAAGTGTGATTTATTCTGGAGACGCAGCGCTGGTATAATATTCGCAAATCAAGAAATGTGAGAGCTAAACAAAATGAAGGACAAAAATCTTATGATCATATCAATAGATACAGAGAAAATATTCTAGAAAATCCAGCACCCATTTTGGAAAAAACTGGGAGCAAAGTGGAAATAGAGGGAATATATCTCAACATAATAAAGGCCATATACAACATACCTGGGGCCAAAATCATACTCAACGTGCAAAGGCTAAAACCATATCCCCTAAGAAGAGGAATAAGACACGGTTGCCCCTTTCACCACTACTGCTCAGCATACTACTGGAAGTCCTAGCCACAGCGAGCAGACAAAAAGAGAACATAAAAGGCATCCGTATCGGAAGAGAGAAGGTTAACTGTCATTACTTGCAGATGACATGATATTGTACATAAAAAACTAAAGAGTCCACCGAGTACTTGTGGATATAATTAATGAATTTGGCAAGGAAGCTGGAAGCAAAATTAACATCAACACATTGATGGCATTTTTTTTACACCGATTATGAACTCTTAGAAAAGACTATACCATTTACCATTGCAACTGAAAAAATAAGACACCTAGGAGTAAAGTCAAAGAAGGATGTAAAAGACTTGTATTCAGAAACAGGACATTGAAAAAAGAAATAGAGGAAGATACAAAGGAGTGAAAGAATTATAGACTGAAAGAATTAACATTATCAAAATATCCATGCTACCCAAAACAATCTATAAATTCAACACAATTGTCATCAATCCCAACAGTGTGTTTCACAGAGCTGGAAAAAATGTTTCGAAAATTTATAGGAAACCAAAAAAGACCCCGTGCACCCACAGTATTCTTGAGAAAGAACAGAGTTGTAGGATCACATTACTGAATATCCTGCTGTAGGGCAAAGCCACTGTGATCAGAACAACCTGCTTCTGGCACAGGAACAGGCACATAGATCAATGGAAAAGTACAGAATCCTGAAATTGACCCATGCCATCATGGTCAATTAATATTTGACCAAAGGGTCAAGAATAAGCCATACAGTAAAGACAGACACTTCAGGTCCGGATATGGGTTCTTGCTGTGCTCAGTGTGGTCTCACTGAGCCTACAGACAGGGGCTTGGGATGTGGTCACGTAGCGTGGAAAAGGCTCTTGGGCACCCCACTCGCTCCCCTTTGCTGTTGGGCTTCTGAAACATTTCTTCCAAACTGTGAGACTACAGCAGGCATCATCGTATTCAGCCCCGCCCCTCACTGTGAGCCTCAGTGTATGGGCCTTGTACCTGTAGAGAAACATTCCTGAGGAAGTCCTATTTTGCCTTAGCATCTTTAGGTTTCCTTCGGTTCGGTGTCTAGTGGGCTCTTTCTTAAGGCAACTCACGTTTCCCACTTCAGAATTCGTTTTCTTTAACACTTCCCACACATCCACAGGGACCCCTGGTAATATCCACAGGGAGAAATGCCCGGGCAGTAGAGGCTATTCCAGTATAAGGGATATCTGAGACTGAAGTGAGAGTCAAAGGGAAGAACTGTGGCTGGAGAGGACTGTAGCCTACATTCTGGTAGAGTTGGATCATCAGGATTATTACCGCCAAGATAAGGTCTCAGTCTGACTCCTTTTAGATTAGTAACTTTTTATTTGTTTCCATTGCTTTTGCTCTTTTGGTCTTTCTCTCATTCTGACTTTCTCTCATCCACTCCTTGGGTTTCAGTGACGAGTAGCAAGGATGACTTGATATTGCTTAAGGATTAGTTGGTTGCACAAGGGCTTGGTCTGAAGGAACAAAGTCAATAAACAATCATATTCACAGGAGGCCATTTCCATTTGAGGAAACGTAAAAAGTGTCAAAAACGGGCAAGGTGTACTGACTGTGGACATCATAGTCCAGAGATTGCCCAACACAAATTCATGTCCATGCCTTTGCCTCTGTGTGTGTGCATGTGTGTGTGTGTGCTTGTGTGTGCTTGTGTGTGCGGGCTGTGGCACACTCTCCTTCTTATTGTCCCTCTGCTCATTTACTCTTCCAGCAGGGGATTCTTGCCCAAATGAACCTAATACACTTCTGACTTCCCACACGCCTTGACTCAATTCGCCACAGGTATCTGTGCACCTTATTCCACCCCTTGCTAAATGTCGCTTGGGATCTTCGGCCTCAGAGACTGATTCTCTCAGCAAAACACTGTGCAGTCATACTTCTAGAGAGGGACTTTGGTTCAACTGTGAAGTCTCCCACCTGGTTGCCTGTTCCTAATGTGTGACCGACTCCCTACAGGGAGGATACTTAGAAATCCATCATTTTTTAGGACCCAACACTGGACATTTATGCAAGTTTATTTGGTAGGCTCAGAAGGCATTCTTACATTTGTCCAGCCGATGGCCTATATGTTCACTCTGGTGATTATTTTGTAGATGCTGAAAATGCATTCTCAAGATTATCCATTAAGAGGCAGCACTGTTCCTAGAATGATTTTATTGGGAATAACGTCAAGGCAGTCTTACGCTTGCCCACATGGAAGCGGCATCTTTGACCCAAACAATTTTATTGGGGATCCTGGCATTTGCTTCCAACGTTCGAACATAATACGGAACTGAGCTCTCACAGGGATTTTACTGAGAAATCTGGCAATGCATTATCAAGATTTTCCGTTAGGCTCTGCTTCCTTGCAAGTCCATATTCTCCATCTCTAACTTATGTGCCTGGAGCACCTCCAGCGGGCACCAGGTGCACTGGTCGACAAATAGGAAAACGCACGGCGAGCATCCCCAACAAAATCATTAGCTAAAAAATGCTGCCAACGGATGCTTGAGAATGACAATTCATTGCCAGTATCCCGCAAATAATAAGTTTTTGGGAAAGTTTTGCCACCTATGAAAAAGATTACGAATGCAGTGCCAGCATGCCCAATAAAATCATACTGTGGAAAACCTGCCTTCTGGTTGACAAGTGCAAGAATGGCTGCGTAGCATCTCCCATAAAATTATTTGATTGAAAATGCTGTCCTCCGTGGACAATCGTGAGAATACATTGCCAGCATCCCCAGTAAGGTCATTTGTACGGAAATACTGCCAATTCTCAGATAAGTCTGAGAATGTATTGTCAGAATCACCACAAAACCTCTCTGTCGGCAAAATGCAAAAGGGTGAGAATGCGCTGATAGTATCCCCAATCCAATCATGTGGTTGAAAACTACTGCGACCTCATGTAGAGACCTGAGACTGCCTTGCAGGCATCCTCAATAAAATCATTTGGGGCGAAACGCTGCCACGCATCCCCGCAAAAAAACTTTCTCTGGGACAAATGCTGCCAAGTGTGGGACAAACGTGAGCATCCATTGCCAGCCCCTGTAAAATTATTTGGTTGAAAAAATGCTGCCCCTTTGAATAAAAGGTGATAATGTATTTCAGGCATCTCCCGTATAAACGTTTGATGAGAAATTACCTGACATTGTTTACAAATGTGAGAGAGCATTCCCGGCATTCCCAAGAAAAGCATTTGTTTTAAAAATGCTGCCACCTTGTGGAGGTAAGTGGGAGAGCATTAAACGCATCCCCTTTGAAAAAAACTTGGTGGAAATATTCTGCCCCCTGGTGGACAAGGTGAAGCATGCATTGACTGCATCCCCAACAAAATCACTCTTTGAGAAAAAGGCCACCAGGTGCTAAAGGACTGTATGAATGATTTCCCAGAATCCCCAATGAAACCCCTACTGAGATCAAGGTGCCAACTGGTGGACAAGAGTGAGAACGCATGCTCTGGAATCACAATAAAGTGATTTGGGCCTAAAATTCTGATAGCCAATGTCCACGTGTGAGAATTCAAAACCAACATCCACACCCACACACACAATATCACTTTAGGGGAAAACTGCGGCGAATAGTTGGACAAAGGTGAGAATGTACAGCCAGCAGCAATAAAGTCGCTTGGTGGAAAAATTCCGCAACTGGCTGAACAAACGTAAGAATGCATTCTCAGCTTACCAAACAAAATCACTTGTGATGTCAAGGTGCCGACGGGTGGACAAGCGGGAGAAACCATTGCCTTTATGTGCAATAATAACATTTGGTGGAAAAATGCGGGCTTGTTGTAAACAGGCTTCACAATGCATTGCCAGCAGCCCCAATAATATCAGTTGTTGGAAAAAGGCCGCCACATGTTTGACAAGTGTGAGAATGCGTTGCCCGCATCCTCATGAAAATCCCTTCTGAGATGATGCTGGCTGCCAAATGGCGGACACATTTGAAAATACATTGCCAAGATTCACAATGAAAATCTCTTGTGGGAAAAATGCCCTTATCTTGTCGACTTGTGTGAGTGTTCATTGCCAGCATCCCCAGTGAAATCACTTGTGGGAAAATGCTTCCACCTATTGGACAAGAGTGAAAATGCATCGCCAGAAGCCCCAGTGAAGTTACATGGTGGAAAATAGCTGCCACTTGTTCTCCAAGGAGGAGCATGCAGTGCCAGGATCCTCAATAATATCATTTGGTGGGAAAATACTGCACCTGGTGTTTGAGTGTCAGAAGGAATTGCCAGCAGCCTTAAAACAATCATTTGTAAATAAGAAACCAGTCACCTTTCTACAAATGTGAAAATGCAGTTACAGCATCTCCAATAAGATCACTTGTGGAGAAAATGCTGTCACCTGGTATTCGAGCAAGGGAATGCATTGCCAGCGTTCTCAGGAAAATCCCTTGGTAAACAAAAGTGGCCACCTTGTGGACAGATGTGGGAATGCATTGCCAGCACAACCAAAGGAATCGTTTGGTGGAAAATGTGGCCTCTTGTTTGAGAGACTGAAGAATGCATTGCCCGCATCCGCAATAAAATCATTTTGTGGAAAAGTACTTCTACGAAGTACGTTGGACGAACGTGCTTCCAGCATTCCCCAAACGATACTTTGTGGTGAAAGTGTTGCCAGCTATTGAAGAAAAGTGAAAGTGCCATGCCACTATTCCCAATAGAATCATTTTTGGGAAAGTAGGTTCAATGGCTGTTAAAACGTGAGAATGCCTTGTCAACATCCACAAAATAATCACATTTGTGGAAAATGTAGCCAAGTCTTTTTCAAACTTGAGACTGAATTTTCAACACCCCCAATAATATAATTTGGTAGTAAAAATGCTTCCACAAACGTGTTAAGACAAACGTGGGAAAGCATTGCCAGCATCTCAAACAGAATCGTTGGTGGAAAAATGCTGCCATCTCATGTTTCAGCGCCAAAATGCATTGCCAGTTTCCCCAAAATGGGACAGTGGAGGGAAAATGCAGACAGCTGTAGAAAAAAACGTGGGAATGCCTTGCCAGCATCCTCAGTAAAAGCACGTTGTGGGAAAATTCTGCCACCTGGTGGAAAAGCGTGAGAATGCACTTCCAGAACATTCCTGATATTCACTAGTGGAATATTGACGCCAACTGATAAATATAGAACCATTGCAAGCATCTCCAGCGAAATCGTGCGGTAAAATAATTCTGCTGCCTGCTTGACACACATTAGCTTCCATTGTCAGCATAGCCAATAAAATCTCGTGGTGTCAAAATGCCACCACCTGGTGGACAAACGAGAAAATGCATCTTCTGCATCTCCACAAGCATCCCAACTATGATCCTCAGTTCGAACAATACTGCCACCTGGTGGGTAAACGTGAGAATGCATCCACGAGTTCACCAATGGATTCATCCTGTTGAAAATGTTTCCACCTGTTGAATGGAATTGTGAATGCTTTTCCAGCATCCCCAATAAAATTACTCGTGAAATCATGCCGACACCTGGTGGAAAAGTGTGAGAATGCATTGCCAGCATCCCCAGAACAATCGTTGGTAAGAAACTTTCTGCCGCCTCTGGACAAAAGTAAGAATTCAGAGTGAGCATCTGCAATAATACCATTTGAGGAGAAAATGCTGCCACGTGGTGTTTCAGCATGAGAATGCAAAGGCTGAGGCTGCTCTGGAACCACTTGCCTCTATTGATCATCACAACCACCATATATTTCCTTAAGTGTCTCCTTATTCCTCCACAGGTCATCCTGAAAACACTGCCCGTTATAAACGGGTTGTGGCGGCACATGTTGAACACAGGGCTGGTGGAAACTTAAGAGATCCCACTGGCGGCAGTGACCCATTTTACAGATTGGGGATTATTCAGTATTCTTTAGTAATAGTCAGAGGAGACAATAGGAGGTTTGTTGTGTTCAGGGGACCTCCCACACTGTGAGATAAATAGGAGGGACTGTCCATTTTACTTCAAAGAAGAGTCATGCACATGAGAAGCTTTCTCAGCGAAATATGTGTTTTCAAGCAAACATTGTTTCCCTGCACAGGAAATAGATGCAGAATGTCCCCGTGGGAAAGCATTGAGATGCGGAGACATCCAGAGCATGGCATGTAGTTAGAAAGATAAATTAAGAGCAAGTACCGTGTCTGTCTGTCTGTCTGTCTGTCTGTCTGACTGTTGTTTGTGTGTTGGTTTGAGCCTTACGATTGGCTGCCTTGGAATGATCGACCAGTCCCTGGGAGGGCTGGGCCTTACAGTTGCAGAAGTGGGTAAGTTATGCTTTGGCAGAGGAAATGTATCATGAGTTTCTACAAGGGCCAGACAGGGTGGAGCAGGGAGAGGAGAAGGAATTGATTGAGGAGGAATTAATTGGCAGGGAGCAGTTTGTCCTGGGTGAGAGGACGCCATAAAAGTCATGAAGGTAGTGGTTGATGTTGAGCCTCAGGCACAGATAGAAACAAAACATCCACAAGAAGAGCCAGTCGAGCAGGAGCACGAAGAGGATTGGCTCAGTGGGAAGTGCACCTGGTCCCCACTGGATGTGCTCCGGGCACTTAAGTTAGGAATGTAGCCCGTGAACTTACAAGTGAGCAGATCCTTCTGCTGGCTCAAGCCCAGTACCTGGCAGCGGCGGCAGCCCTGTTTAGAACTGAAAAGCACAAACGTTCAGTGCATTGCCAGATGCTGAGTCAATAGTGTATCCTTGACTCTACAGAAGGGAACGCAATATGCCTGCCCTAGTGCATGAGAAATGTATTAGTGGGGATCGGTAGCTCAGAATCAAATAGACACATTGGAGTGAAGCTCAGGATAGTGAGAACAGTGTGATCCAAAATCTCAGAGACACCCTTTTATCTCACCAGTACCACAAAAACTCTCCCTGGGCTTCAGGAGCGCCGTCCCAGATCAGACTCATGCGCAGAACAAGGGCCATTGCCTCCACACTGCTCTGTGTCACTCAGGTTCTTCTTGGGGTAATGCTGCACTCGAGGGGGGCTGCGTGTCCAAGTCCTCTGTATATCCAAGTCAGTGAGAGGCAGGAATGAGTGATGTCCACAAATAAAGGTATCCTGTTAAGCACTCAGCAGGCAAGTATGTAGGCGAGGTCAAAGGCTGTCAGGAAAACAGTGTGCCCGTGTGTGTATAAACACATGGAGCCCACAAGAACCACTGTGCTCTCTTTTTGCATCTTATGGTGAAGGAGCTGGGCTAGGGGTTAGAGAGGTGGGAGCAATCCAAGCTGCTTTAAGGATCTGCTCCTTTTTGTAGCTGTTTCATGTTCAGCTTGCAGCGTGCAGGCGTTTTGACCTGCTGCAATTTGTCAACAATCTGGAATTGTCAGCCATTATCAGTGACCAAGATGAAACCATGCTCAGCCACATGATCAATCTGAAGGTCAGGCTGTGCAGACCACGGCTGGGGAGGTAGAGAGCTTGTGAAAAAATCCTATCCCTGCAGGAAGGAATAGGCGGGAGTTCTGGAATAAGTTATCACCCTAAACCGGATCCACTATCCTTTTGCAGGTGAAGGAAGCCTGGCATGGCAGCAATCGCTGCAAGACTGTGCTGCTCTTTCACAAAAACCCCTACATCCACGATACTGTGATTGTGAAGGATCCTCTCATAACCATCACAGGAGAGAGGAGGCTCCCTGCATGGCCTGCGGCAAGAAGTGTGTCCAAGTTGGAAGGTGACAGGTTCCTCTCCACACACTCCTCAAGCTGCAGGATACAGGGTGACCCATTCCACTCACATTCAGTGGTACCTGCAGTATGAACGACAGGCCTACAACTGCAGGCAGAACAGCAGCATTCACTTCTTCAACTTCGTCTCTGATCACCATGTTTCGGGATCTGACAGGATTGCTTAGGTGGGTCCTTGCAGGAAATGCCATTAGAGAGCTTGGTGTGATCCCCTGCTTTTTGGGTTTGTGGTTTAGACGCCTGCCCTCTCCTGTGGAGCCCATTTTTCCTTTCCAGATCAACAGGGAGAACTATGAGTGTATGTTGGCATCAGGAGAGGGGACATAGATGATAACAGGTGAGCAGAGACCAACTCTTCACTTGCCTCTGGATTGCCAGGGAGCTGGGACATTGTTTTCTCACATGAACACACTGAAGCTGGGAGAAATACAGCCTGTGACATCATCACGGTATGAGGATGAGGCTGGAAGTTCTGAGCACCGCAGTGCCAATCATGTTCACTTGGGGGAGGCTGAAGGATGATGAGGTCATGTCTGTTTCCTCTGTCACTCAGAATGAAAGTAGATTCTTTGGCCTATTTCTCTGATCTCACACCTCAGGTCACCAACACCACCCTCAGGCCTGCCTACCATGCATTAAAGAGAAGTTCTGTGATGTGCTTCCTAGAACCCCCTCCACAATTTTCCAGTATCCTCCTTCATGAAAATGCTGAGGCTGCTGTGCCACCACATCCCTCTATTGATCATCACAACCACCATGTATTTACTGAATTGTATCGCTGGCCTTCCTGGGTACACTGCCCATTACAACCAAGTTGTGGTGGGAACTGTTGAATGCATGGCTGGAGAAAACGGAAGAGATTCCAACTTTGTCAGGTTTGGGCTTGACATGATTTTTAAATACTTTTTGATTATCCTCAGAGGAGATGATACCAGATTTGCTGTGTTAACTGCACGTATTTAACGTGTGAGAACTATAGGAGGGACCTTCCAATATAAGTAGTGCACGTGAGAAGCTTTTTCAGATTAAAAGGTGTTTCAAGCAAAGATTCTTTTCCTGCGTAGAAATTAGGTGCAGAATGTCCCTGTGGAAAGGCATTCAGCCATGGATATATGCAGCACATGGAATAAATGGCAAGATAAAGCGAGAGCATCTAATGTGCCTGTTTATGTATTGTTTGCCTTGACAATGGACTCTCTGAATTACCCGCCCCGTGAATGCATGGCCTTTACAATTGCAGAAGTGGCTAAGTTGTGTTTTCTGATGGTATCAGAAGCCAAAATTCTTTCTGTGTGGTAGAGACTGTGGTGGATTAAGAAATCAGTGAAAGTCCAATAGAGTTTACCATTTTCCCTTGGGTGATAAGGGAGTTCAAGGAAAGGCCTTGTGTGCAAGGGTCGGAATTTGCAGTGATAAGTTATAAAGGATGATGCGTTTGCCATACCCTCGCTTTAGGGAGACAGCAGGGAACCAGGCCGGGGTTTTACGTTCATTTCACAGTTAAACCAAATTCCCTTTGTAGAAGTATGTGCAAACTGTATTTTTCTGTTAGAAGCCGCCTTTTGGCACGTGCGGACATAACTGCATGCTGTGACTGTTCAAGAATGAGAATCCATTTCCAGCATCACGAAAGAAATGACATTTTGAGGTAAATGCAAACAACTCTTGGGCATACCTGAGCATGCCTACCGTGCATGCCCAATGAAATCATTTGGTGGAAAAGTGCTGCCACCTGGTGGAGAAACGAGGGAATGCAGTGGTACCATCCCGAATGAAATGACATGTGAAGTCATGCTGCCATCTCGTGGACAAGTGTGGATATGCATTGCCAGCCTGCTCAGTAACTTTATTTGTAAAAAAAAGCTGCCATGTTTTGACAAGCATGAGAATGAATTGCCAACATCCCCAATAACATGATTTGAAACGAAAAGCTGCCATCTATTGGATAAGCGTGAGAATGCCTTTCCAGCATTCCCGACAATGTTATTTAGGAGAAAAATGCTGCGACCTGGAAGGATATGACAGGATACTGAGGTTGGGCCTCGGTGGCAATGCAGAAGGAGAGCTTTGGGTTCCCCTACCTCTTGGGTTCGTAAAGTGAGATCCCTGGCTTCTTCTGACTAGTCCTGTTTGCCCTACTAGAACATCAGTAATAGAAGTGTGGTCTAATCATCTCAAGTACTGTGCGAGGAGCTTGGCCCCAGGAGAGTGAAGGTAGAGGAGTACAGGTGAGGGGGACTGTTCCTGGACACTCGCCCCTAGTTTGCTAGGTAGCTGGGTCATTGCTTTCTCTCATGGACGCCCTGATACTGGGAGGAGTAGAGCCTGTTATGTCAGGTCCTCAGAGAATCAGGTTGAGAAAGGAAGTATGTAGCACTGCAGTGGGAATTATATTCAGACAGGGACACCTGATGTAAAATGAGGAAGTGTGCATGTGCAAAATCATTCAGCATCAAAGCAGATTCATTGACCCACTCCTCTGAACTCTCGCTCCAGGCCACCTCCCTCACCCTTAGGCCCGTCTACTATTCCTTAAATGGAGGCTCCCATGATGTCCTTCCTCTGACCCTTCCCACACTTGTCCAGGAGTCTTTTCATACAAAGGCTGAGGCTGCTGTGCCACCACTTCCTTTTATGGATCATTGCAACCATCAAATATTTCCTTAGGTGTGTCCAAATTCCTAACTGGGTGATCCTGAGGTCATTGCTCATTAAAAAGGTGGTGTGGTGTGATGCATCCAACACAAGGCAGCAGGAAATTTAAGAGATCCTAATTTCAGCAATGACCGACTCTTCATGTTAGGGCCACCAATAATTATACTATACTCTTTAGGAATTTTGCTAGGAGATGATAGTCAATTATTGTGTTAGGGTATCTCCCACAGTGTGAGTTAAATAGGAGGGACCATCCATTTTCCTTCAAATAGAGAAGTGCACATAAGAAGGTTTTGACATGAGTATGTGTTTTCAAGCAGACATTATGTTCCTGCACAGGACAATGGAGCAGAATGTCTGTGTGACCAGGAATTCAGTCACAGAGAGATCGGGAGCATGGTATGAAATGGAAAGTTAAAGCAGGAGCATCAGCTCTGTTTGTCTGTTTGTCGTGTGTTCTTGAAACACATAAATCAAGAGCATCAATAGCGTCTGTCTCTGTGGTGTTTGTCCCTAGTTTGGGGCATTACAACTGGCTGCCTGTGAATGACCATTGCCTGTGAGGGCTGGGCCTGTGCAGTGGCAGTGGCGGTTAAGTTGTTATGCTTTAGGACAGTATGAGAAGACAGAATTCTTTCTGTGTGCTGGAAGCTGGGCAGGAGGGAGAACTAAGAGTAAGTCCATTGAAGTGGGTGATACTAATGGACCCAGGGACATAAGGTAGCTCAAGGAAAGGGATTTGGGAGCAAGGGCCTGAATGTCCACTGCGAGCTCCGAAAGGATGATGGATTTCCAGGTTCCTTTCTGTCGGAGGTCAGCTCACACATTGACAGCAGGCAACGCGGTGGGAGGCTTCCCAGTACATTTCACACTTGAAGCGGAAGCCCTCCCTAGAAGTATGAGAGCACTGTATTTGCTGCGAGAATCATCCTCTGAGCCCAGGATTCAGAACCACACTTAGCCAGTGGGAGTATAAATTGCATGTAGGAGTTGTGGGGAAGAGAGCAAAGGCATGTGAGCAGTCAGTCTGGATATTAGGTTCACTTGGGGTCGAATCCCCAGCTGGAAGGGTAAATGACCAGAGGGACAATAAGATGCAGAGTGTGCTATAGCCCTCACACACAACACACACAGAGGCACAGGCATGTACGTGAAGTTGTGTTGGGCAATCTCTGGACCATGGTGTCCACAGCCAGTACATCTTGTGCATTTTTGACGGTATTACATTTCCTCACATAACAATGGCCTCGTGTGAATATGATTGTTTATTTACTTTGTTCCTTCAGACCGAGCCTTTCTCCTGCAATGAAGAAACCCTTAGGCAGCATCAAGTCATTCTTTCTACGGGTCACTGAAACCCAATGGGTAGATGGAAGAAAGAGTCAGAATGAGGAAAAGACAGAAAGAGCAAGAGTAATGGAAACAAAAACAAGAGAACTGATGTAAAAGGAGTCAGATTGAGACCGTATCTTGGCCGTAGTTATCCTGATCACCCAACTCTACCAGAATGTAGGCTACAGTCCTCTCCAGCCACAGTTCTTCCCTTTGCCTGTCACTTCAGCCTCAGATATCCCACAGACTGGGCAGCCTGTAATGTCCCGGGCATTTCTCCCTGTGGATATTACTAGGGGTCACTGTGGATCTGTGGGAAAGCGGTAGAGAAAATGGATTCTGAAGTGGGAAACGTGAGCAGCCGTAAGCAAGAGCCCCCCAGACACCAAACCCTGGGAAAGCTGCAAATGCTCGGGTAACATAGAGCTTCCTCAGGAATGTTTCACCACAGTTCTGAGGCCCATACACTGAGGCTGACAGTGAGGGGCGGGGCTGAGTAGCGTGATGCCCTCTGTCCAGTCACAGTTTGGAAGAGCTGTTTTAGTAGCCCAAAATGGTGTGGGCATGCCCAAGTCCTCCATCAGAGGCAGGAACGTGTGACGTGCGTGAATCAGGGTATCCTGTGAAGCCGTGTGCAGGCAAGGGTGTGGGGATATCAAAGCCTGTGAGGAATCAGTGTGACCGCATGGGTGCAGGCACCTGTAACCCCAGGAACCTCTGTGTTCCTCTGTGCCTCTTATGCAGAAGGAATGGGGCCAGAAGATAGGTGGTTCAGGCCAAGCCAGGCTGTTTTGTAGATCTCCATGTTTTAGTTCTTTCATAGCCACACGATCAATGTGAAGGTGATGTTGCAGGTACTGGTGCTGGAAAGGGAGGGGCCTTGAGAATATAACCTGTCCATGTAAGCAGGGACACTTGGGTGTCCAGGAGTGAGATGTCCCTAACCCCACCCACATTCCTTCTGCAGGTGGAGGGAGCCAGACATGCCAGGGATGATGGCAAGGTTAACTGTCCTTTTGTAGCAAATCATACTAATGCAGTACTGCCACTGTGAAGGAGTATCTCATTACCATCACAGGCGGGAGCAGGCTCTCTCTATGGGCAGCAGCAGGAAGTGCATAGAACTTGAAAGGTGATGTGCCCTTCTCCACACACTCCTCATGCTGCAGGATACAGTGCATCCTATGCCTCTTGCATTCAGTGGTGCCAGCATTATGAACGATGGGCCAACAGCTCCAGGCACCAGAACAGCAGCCTTAACTACTTCAACTAGTTCTCTGCCCACAGCGTGGCAGGGTCTGACAGGATTGCTGAGGTGGAGGCTTGCTTGCAATGCCCTAAGAGAGCTTGGTGTGTTCCCCTGCTTTTGGATTTTTAGTCAGATCCCTGCCGTCTCTGGACGATCACTTTTTGCTCTGCCAGAAAATCAGTAAGGACTACTTGAGGATGTTGGAACCAGGAGAAGGCACTTAGAGGACATGTGAGGAGATGCCAGTGGGGCTCCCCCTTGGGTTGTCAGGTAGCTGGGACATTTTTCTCTCACATGAACACCCTGAGGCTCGGAAGGATAGCCTATGACGCCAGGCCACTGCGGCATTGGGAAGAGACAGAAAGTCTGAAGAACTGCAGTGTGGCATCATGTTCAGGCAGGAAGCTGAAGGAAGATGCAGGAGTGTGCATGTCTACCGTCACTCAGAATCAAAGCAGATTCATGTACCCATTCCTGTGAGCTATTGTAAATTGTGCTGCTCTGAACAGAGGGGTTTATATATTCTTCCTGATCGATGTTCCTGGTTTCGTAGGACATATTCCAAGCAGTGGGGCCACTGGGTTCAATGGCAGTTCTGTATTTCAATTTTTGAGAAAACCTCCTATGTCATAATGTTTTCCATAGAGGCTGCACGAGTCTGCATTCCCACCAGCAGTATACTAGGGTGAGCTTTTCTGCACACCCTCACAGGCACTTTCTGTTTATTGACTTATTGAAAACATAGCCATTCTGGAAGACCTCAGGTGATACCCCATTATTGTTTTAATTTTCATCTCTCTGGTGATTAGTGACACTGAGCAGTTTTCATATGTCTCTTGGACATGTTTATGCGCTCTTTGGAGAAGTGTCTACTTAGGTCTTTGCTCGTTTTTTAATTGGATCGTTTGTCTTCCTCTTGTGAAGGTGTGTTTCTTAAAATATTAGGGGTAGTAACCCTTTATCAGATGTATCATCGGCAAATATGTTCTCCCATATAATGAGTTCCCTTTGCATTTTGTTGATGGTATCTTTGTGCAGAATCTTTTTATTTTGCTGTAGTCCCATTTGTTTATTTTCTCCTTTGCTTCCATTGCCCTAGGCAGTGTATTGGTAAGCATATTGCAATGAGAGATGTCTGAGATCATGCTGCCTCCATTTCCTTCTAGGATTTTTAATGGTTTCATGTTTTACCTTTAAGTTTTTTATCCAGTTGGAGTTGATCCTTGTGTGCGGTGCAAGATAGTGGTCTAGTTGCATTATTTTGAAAGTTCCTGTCCAATTTTCCCAACACCATTTATTGAAGAGACTTCCTTTACTCCACTGTATGCTCTGCCTCCTTTGTAAAATCTCAATTGAGTGTAAAGAGTTGGGTTAATTCCTGGGCTCTCTGTTCAGTCCCATTTATGTCATTAAGTCTGGTCTTCTGCCAGTTCCATTCTGTTTCGATTAAAATGGCTTTACTATATCTTGATATGTATTATTTTGATTCCTTCCACTTTTTTCTTCCTCCCAAAATTGCTGCAGCGATTTGGGGTCCTGTCCTTTTTGTGTCCTTTAAATATTTGCACTACTTCTTCTAGGTCTGTGATATCGGACATTGGTATTTTATGAATAGTTTGAATCTATAGATTGCTTTGGGGAGTACGCACATCTGAATGAGGTTGATTCTAGCAATCCATTAGCATGGTATATTCTTACACTTGTTTATATCTTCCTCTATCTCTTTTTTGAACATATTTGTTTTGCAAGTACACGTCTTTCACCCCTTTGGTTAAGTTAATTCCTAAGTATCTTAATTTTATTGTTGCACGTTAAATGTGTTTTTGTTTGTTTGTTTGTTTGTTTTAGTTTCTCTTTCTGAGAGATCATGAATGTTGTTTAAAAATGCCATTTACTTCTGGGCATTAATTTTCCATCCTGCTGCATAGCTGGGTTCCTTTATTATTAAATCTAGAAGTCTTTTGGTGACCTCTTTAGTGTTCTCAGCATACAATATCAGGTCATCTGCAAACAGTGACAGTTTTATTTCTCCTTTCCAATTTGGATGCCTTTTATGTTTTCTCCTTGTCTGATCGCTGTGGCAAGGACTTCCAACACTCTGTTGAATAAAAGATGGTGAAAGTGGACGTCCCTGTCTTGTTCCTCTTATTAGGGGATATGTTTTAGTTTTTGCCCATTGAGTATGAAGTTGACTGAAGGTTTGTCCTATAAGGACTTTAATGTGTTTAGGCATGATCCCTCTATTCCCACTGTGCTGAGAGTTTTTCTCAAAAATGGGCGCTGGGTTTTGTTGCTCTTTCTGCACATACTGAGATGATCATGAGATTTTTGTTTGTCAAATGGTTCCTGTGAGGCATCACATTTATAGATTTGTGAATACTGTACCAAACCTGCATCCCTGGAATAAACCCCACTTGGTCATGGGGTGTGATCTGTTTAACATATTGCTTGATCCAATTTGCTAATATTTGTTTGAAGATTTTAGCATCTTTGTTTATCACGGATATTGGCCTGTAATTCTTTCTTTGCAAGGTCTTTACCTGGATTTGTAGTTGGGATTATTCAGGCTGCCTAAAAAGAGCTTGGGAGTGTTTGTTCCTCTCGGACTTTTTGGAACAATTTGAATTATTTTTTGAATGTTTGATAAAACTCCCCTCTGAAACTGTCTGGGCCTGGCGTTTTTTTTCTTGGGCATTTTTAAAAAAATCATTGTTCCAATTTCACCAGTTTTTATCAACGTGTTCAGCATGCCTGATTCTTCCTCACTGAGTATTGGAAGGTTGTGTATTTCCAGAAATTTGTCTATTTCATCCAGGTTGTTGGCATATAGTTGTTCAGGGTATTTGCTTACAACCCTTTGTATTTCAGTGGTATCAGTTGTTACTTCACTTCTTTTGTTCCTCAATTTATTTATTTTTGACCTCTGTCTTTGGTTTTTGATGAGTTGGGTTAAAAGTTCATCACACTGATTGTCTATTCAAAGACAAGCTCTTGGTTGCATTGACCTTTTTTAATTTTTTAGTCTCTACGTTATTTATTTAGGCTCTGGTTCTTTATTATTTTCTTCCTTTTACTTCCTCTGGGCCTTTTCGTGGTTTCTGTTCTCTTTCTAAATCTTTCAGTTGTAGTGTTAGATAGTTTAGTAGAAATTTTTCTGGTTCTCATTGCTATAAAAGCTTTTAACAAAAAAAGTTTGTATACGCTACTCTATTTGGACCCTGATCTAAAAGTGTTTCCTCCCTGCTACATACAAACTGTTGCAAAATTAATGCCAGTAATATAATAGTGGCAAATCACCAATGAAAACATGAGTAAAACTAAAGAAATCATTTTAAAACCTCTACCAATTTCAAGTTAAATATACCTACAAACTTCATATTTAAAAAGGCATATCTACCCTGGGCAGCGGGGCTCAGTGGTATAGTGTCGGCCTGCACACTGAAGGGTCTCAGGTTTGATTCCCAGTTGAGGGCACATACCTAGGTTGTAGATTCATTCCTCATCCCAGGTGTGCAGCGAATTAGAAAAGCAACCAATGTCTGTGTCTCTAACACTGAGGCACCTCTCTCTCTCTACCCCTTCTTCCATGCCACTCTCTCTGGAAGTCAACGAAAAAAATATCCTCTAGTGAGGGTTAACAACAACGACAATAGCAATAGCATAGCCATGGAGATGGGAAAGACATCAGTGTAAATGAGGAAATAGTCCAGAGTAGAATTGGGTATACTCTTTAAATGGGATGAGGCTTTCTTTTATGTTGACATTAAGGTTTCAGAAGTGAAAAGATGACGGTTGTGTTACAGGGGATACAGGCAGAAGGCCTCAGCTCTTGTCATCTTGAAGGAAAGATTTCAATCAAGAGAAAAAAATGAAGAAAAAAACCCAAAGCTTTAATGGCTGTAATAAAAATGTACTTAGGCTGGTGAACCAAGGCAGGTGCATAGACGAAGTAACAGGATAGCCTAGGCTGGGCTGCCTTTGCTCACTGGGAAGTCAGAGAAAAGGGGGCCTTGGACACATTTCCAAGACCTTTCAGACAGTTTCAGAAGACAAGCCTGGGATGAGCTGCCACTGCCCATTGCTCCCCTGGTTGAAAGCACCATGGGGCCCCCGCAGAAGGAAGGAGGAAACTGGCGCTGTCACGCTTTCCTGTGGTGTAGGGGAGCTCACACTTGGTCCTTTGTCCTGAGCATATTTATCTCCCTTGCAGGTGGAAAATCTTATGGGAGGCTTAAGGGGAGTTCTCAAGAGAATATTCATCAGCTTTCCAGGGGTGCCCTTTCAGGGTGCTGGTCGCCACTGATTAGTCCATGCCAGGAAGGGCCTCATTTGTCAATGTGTCTGGTCCTGAGTCCACTCCAATGCCACTTGTCTTGTCTTAATGCTTTTATGGGCCTGGAGCTGAAATACAACTGAGACTTAAAAGGTATCTTTAGGGAGGAATGCTTAGGGGGTCTCCACCGCATGACCCATGACATGCTCTGGGAGAATAGATTACCTGGGGACAAAGTTCTTGTTTTCCCAGTCTTTGTCCCTTGTAGGCCTCTGGGGGTTCCTGTCCAGGTGGTTTCCTGTGCCCTAGTCTCTACACCTGGGTTTCTGCATCTTTCCCATCTAATACAAACTATTTATTCTCCAGTGCCTTTGGCTTAGGGAAGATAGGCTTAACTCAAACTGCTGTCTAAAAATCTATCTCAGTTTCCCTTTCAACTTGTCCTGGAATTTTTCTAGCTTCTTGTTATGCTGTAACAGTTCTACATTATTCCAATTTTAAAACCACTGGAGCGTATAGTTTAAAATGTTTAGTTTTAGATGACGTATATTCTACATCAATTTCTGAAGGGGCATAAATCTGCTATCAGAGATTAAAATAAAACACAGAATTCAGAATGTAAAGTCATTTTTATTTCTTATGTAAGTAACAAAACAAAAACAACAACCCAATATTAAAAAGGGAAGAGGACCTGAACATTTCGAGGAGATGTAGAAGAAAGAAAATAGTGAAGATCAGAACAGAAATGAACGACACAGAGACCAAAAACACAGTACAAAATATCAATGAAAGTAAGAACTAGTTTTCTGACAGAAATAAGATCGATGAGTCTTTAGCCAGACGCACCAAAAAACAAACGGTGAGGACCCAAGAAAACAAAATCAGATGTGAAAGAGGCGATATAACAACTGACATGACAGAAACAGAAAGAATACTAAGAAAACACTATGCACAACAATAAAGTGGGGAAGCTGCGTAAAATGGACACATTCCTCAAAACTACAATCTGCTAAAACTCAATCGGAAAGAATCAGAAAACCTGGAGGGCCAGTAAAAATGGATGCAATTGAAGAAGTAATAAGAAAAAAACTTCCAGCAAACAAGTGTCTGGGGCCAGATGGATTTACATGCGAGCTTACCTAAACATTTAAAGAAGAATTAAAACCCACTCTCCTCAAAATATTTTAGAAAATTCCAGAGGAGGGAGATATTTTTATGAGACCAGTATTATAATAATCCCAAAACCAGATGAAGATCCTGCAAATAAAGAATTTCACAGACCAACGTCCCTCATGAACATAGGTGCCAAAATCCTCAGAAAATATATTACCAAATTTTATCCAGCAATACATTAAATAAGATCATACACCATGACCAAGTGTGATTTATTCTGGAGACGCAGCGCTGGTATAATATTCGCAAATCAAGAAATGTGAGAGCTAAACAAAATGAAGGACAAAAATCTTATGATCATATCAATAGATACAGAGAAAATATTCTAGAAAATCCAGCACCCATTTTGGAAAAAACTGGGAGCAAAGTGGAAATAGAGGGAATATATCTCAACATAATAAAGGCCATATACAACATACCTGGGGCCAAAATCATACTCAACGTGCAAAGGCTAAAACCATATCCCCTAAGAAGAGGAATAAGACACGGTTGCCCCTTTCACCACTACTGCTCAGCATACTACTGGAAGTCCTAGCCACAGCGAGCAGACAAAAAGAGAACATAAAAGGCATCCGTATCGGAAGAGAGAAGGTTAACTGTCATTACTTGCAGATGACATGATATTGTACATAAAACACTAAAGAGTCCACCGAGTACTTGTGGATATAATTAATGAATTTGGCAAGGAAGCTGGAAGCAAAATTAACATCAACACATTGATGGCATTTTTTTTACACCGATTATGAACTCTTAGAAAAGACTATACCATTTACCATTGCAACTGAAAAAATAAGACACCTAGGAGTAAAGTCAAAGAAGGATGTAAAAGACTTGTATTCAGAAACAGGACATTGAAAAAAGAAATAGAGGAAGATACAAAGGAGTGAAAGAATTATAGACTGAAAGAATTAACATTATCAAAATATCCATGCTACCCAAAACAATCTATAAATTCAACACAATTGTCATCAATCCCAACAGTGTGTTTCACAGAGCTGGAAAAAATGTTTCGAAAATTTATAGGAAACCAAAAAAGACCCCGTGCACCCACAGTATTCTTGAGAAAGAACAGAGTTGTAGGATCACATTACTGAATATCCTGCTGTAGGGCAAAGCCACTGTGATCAGAACAACCTGCTTCTGGCACAGGAACAGGCACATAGATCAATGGAAAAGTACAGAATCCTGAAATTGACCCATGCCATCATGGTCAATTAATATTTGACCAAAGGGTCAAGAATAAGCCATACAGTAAAGACAGACACTTCAGGTCCGGATATGGGTTCTTGCTGTGCTCAGTGTGGTCTCACTGAGCCTACAGACAGGGGCTTGGGATGTGGTCACGTAGCGTGGAAAAGGCTCCTGGGCACCCCACTCGCTCCCCTTTGCTGTTGGGCTTCTGAAACATTTCTTCCAAACTGTGAGACTACAGCAGGCATCATCGTATTCAGCCCCGCCCCTCACTGTGAGCCTCAGTGTATGGGCCTTGTACCTGTAGAGAAACATTCCTGAGGAAGTCCTATTTTGCCTTAGCATCTTTAGGTTTCCTTCGGTTCGGTGTCTAGTGGGCTCTTTCTTAAGGCAACTCACGTTTCCCACTTCAGAATTCGTTTTCTTTAACACTTCCCACACATCCACAGGGACCCCTGGTAATATCCACAGGGAGAAATGCCCGGGCAGTAGAGGCTATTCCAGTATAAGGGATATCTGAGACTGAAGTGAGAGTCAAAGGGAAGAACTGTGGCTGGAGAGGACTGTAGCCTACATTCTGGTAGAGTTGGATCATCAGGATTATTACCGCCAAGATAAGGTCTCAGTCTGACTCCTTTTAGATTAGTAACTTTTTATTTGTTTCCATTGCTTTTGCTCTTTTGGTCTTTCTCTCATTCTGACTTTCTCTCATCCACTCCTTGGGTTTCAGTGACGAGTAGCAAGGATGACTTGATATTGCTTAAGGATTAGTTGGTTGCACAAGGGCTTGGTCTGAAGGAACAAAGTCAATAAACAATCATATTCACAGGAGGCCATTTCCATTTGAGGAAACGTAAAAAGTGTCAAAAACGGGCAAGGTGTACTGACTGTGGACATCATAGTCCAGAGATTGCCCAACACAAATTCATGTCCATGCCTTTGCCTCTGTGTGTGTGCATGTGTGTGTGTGTGCTTGTGTGTGCTTGTGTGTGCGGGCTGTGGCACACTCTCCTTCTTATTGTCCCTCTGCTCATTTACTCTTCCAGCAGGGGATTCTTGCCCAAATGAACCTAATACACTTCTGACTTCCCACACGCCTTGACTCAATTCGCCACAGGTATCTGTGCACCTTATTCCACCCCTTGCTAAATGTCGCTTGGGATCTTCGGCCTCAGAGACTGATTCTCTCAGCAAAACACTGTGCAGTCATACTTCTAGAGAGGGACTTTGGTTCAACTGTGAAGTCTCCCACCTGGTTGCCTGTTCCTAATGTGTGACCGACTCCCTACAGGGAGGATACTTAGAAATCCATCATTTTTTAGGACCCAACACTGGACATTTATGCAAGTTTATTTGGTAGGCTCAGAAGGCATTCTTACATTTGTCCAGCCGATGGCCTATATGTTCACTCTGGTGATTATTTTGTAGATGCTGAAAATGCATTCTCAAGATTATCCATTAAGAGGCAGCACTGTTCCTAGAATGATTTTATTGGGAATAACGTCAAGGCAGTCTTACGCTTGCCCACATGGAAGCGGCATCTTTGACCCAAACAATTTTATTGGGGATCCTGGCATTTGCTTCCAACGTTCGAACATAATACGGAACTGAGCTCTCACAGGGATTTTACTGAGAAATCTGGCAATGCATTATCAAGATTTTCCGTTAGGCTCTGCTTCCTTGCAAGTCCATATTCTCCATCTCTAACTTATGTGCCTGGAGCACCTCCAGCGGGCACCAGGTGCACTGGTCGACAAATAGGAAAACGCACGGGGAGCATCCCCAACAAAATCATTAGCTAAAAAATGCTGCCAACGGATGCTTGAGAATGACAATTCATTGCCAGTATCCCGCAAATAATAAGTTTTTGGGAAAGTTTTGCCACCTATGAAAAAGATTACGAATGCAGTGCCAGCATGCCCAATAAAATCATACTGTGGAAAACCTGCCTTCTGGTTGACAAGTGCAAGAATGGCTGCGTAGCATCTCCCATAAAATTATTTGATTGAAAATGCTGTCCTCCGTGGACAATCGTGAGAATACATTGCCAGCATCCCCAGTAAGGTCATTTGTACGGAAATACTGCCAATTCTCAGATAAGTCTGAGAATGTATTGTCAGAATCACCACAAAACCTCTCTGTCGGCAAAATGCAAAAGGGTGAGAATGCGCTGATAGTATCCCCAATCCAATCATGTGGTTGAAAACTACTGCGACCTCATGTAGAGACCTGAGACTGCCTTGCAGGCATCCTCAATAAAATCATTTGGGGCGAAACGCTGCCACGCATCCCCGCAAAAAAACTTTCTCTGGGATAAATGCTGCCAAGTGTGGGACAAACGTAAGCATCCATTGCCAGCCCCTGTAAAATTATTTGGTTGAAAAAATGCTGCCCCTTTGAATAAAAGGTGATAATGTATTTCAGGCATCTCCCGTAAACACGTTTGATGAGAAATTACCTGACATTGTTTACAAATGTGAGAGAGCATTCCCGGCATTCCCAAGAAAAGCATTTGTTTTAAAAATGCTGCCACCTTGTGGAGGTAAGTGGGAGAGCATTAAACGCATCCCCTTTAAAAAAAACTTGGTGGAAATATTCTGCCCCCTGGTGGACAAGGTGAAGCATGCATTGACTGCATCCCCAACAAAATCACTCTTTGAGAAAAAGGCCACCAGGTGCTAAAGGACTGTATGAATGATTTCCCAGAATCCCCAATGAAACCCCTACTGAGATCAAGGTGCCAACTGGTGGACAAGAGTGAGAACGCATGCTCTGGAATCACAATAAAGTGATTTGGGCCTAAAATTCTAATAGCCAATGTCCACGTGTGAGAATTCAAAACCAACATCCACACCCACACACACAATATCACTTTAGGGGAAAACTGCGGCGAATAGTTGGACAAACGTGAGAATGTACAGCCAGCAGCAATAAAGTCGCTTGGTGGAAAAATTCCGCAACTGGCTGAACAAACGTAAGAATGCATTCTCAGCTTACCAAACAAAATCACTTGTGATGTCAAGGTGCCAACGGGTGGACAAGCGGGAGAAACCATTGCCTTTATGTGCAATAATAACATTTGGTGGAAAAATGCGGGCTTGTTGTAAACAGGCTTCACAATGCATTGCCAGCAGCCCCAATAATATCAGTTGTTGGAAAAAGGCCGCCACATGTTTGACAAGTGTGAGAATGCGTTGCCCGCATCCTCATGAAAATCCCTTCTGAGATGATGCTGGCTGCCAAATGGCGGACACATTTGAAAATACATTGCCAAGATTCACAATGAAAATCTCTTGTGGGAAAAATGCCCTTATCTTGTCGACTTGTGTGAGTGTTCATTGCCAGCATCCCCAGTGAAATCACTTGTGGGAAAATGCTTCCACCTATTGGACAAGAGTGAAAATGCATCGCCAGAAGCCCCAGTGAAGTTACATGGTGGAAAATAGCTGCCACTTGTTCTCCAAGGAGGAGCATGCAGTGCCAGGATCCTCAATAATATCATTTGGTGGGAAAATACTGCACCTGGTGTTTGAGTGTCAGAAGGAATTGCCAGCAGCCTTAAAACAATCATTTGTAAATAAGAAACCAGTCACCTTTCTACAAATGTGAAAATGCAGTTACAGCATCTCCAATAAGATCACTTGTGGAGAAAATGCTGTCACCTGGTATTCGAGCAAGGGAATGCATTGCCAGCGTTCTCAGGAAAATCCCTTGGTAAACAAAAGTGGCCACCTTGTGGACAGATGTGGGAATGCATTGCCAGCACAACCAAAGTAATCGTTTGGTGGAAAATGTGGCCTCTTGTTTGAGAGACTGAAGAATGCATTGCCCGCATCCGCAATAAAATCATTTTGTGGAAAAGTACTTCTACGAAGTACGTTGGACGAACGTGCTTCCAGCATTCCCCAAACGATACTTTGTGGTGAAAGTGTTGCCAGCTATTGAACAAAAGTGAAAGTGCCATGCCACTATTCCCAATAGAATCATTTTTGGGAAAGTAGGTTCAATGGCTGTTAAAACATGAGAATGCCTTGTCAACATCCACAAAATAATCACATTTGTGGAAAATGTAGCCAAGTCTTTTTCAAACTTGAGACTGAATTTTCAACACCCCCAATAATATAATTTGGTAGTAAAAATGCTTCCACAAACGTGTTAAGACAAACGTGGGAAAGCATTGCCAGCATCTCAAACAGAATCGTTGGTGGAAAAATGCTGCCATCTCATGTTTCAGCGCCAAAATGCATTGCCAGTTTCCCCAAAATGGGACAGTGGAGGGAAAATGCAGACAGCTGTAGAAAAAAACGTGGGAATGCCTTGCCAGCATCCTCAGTAAAAGTACTTTGTGGGGAAATTCTGCCACCTGGTGGAAAAGCGTGAGAATGCACTTCCAGAACATTCCTGATATTCACTAGTGGAATATTGACGCCAACTGATAAATATAGAACCATTGAAAGCATCTCCAAGGAAATCGTGCGGTAAAATAATTCTGCTGCCTGCTTGACACACATTAGCTTCCATTGTCAGCATAGCCAATAAAATCTCGTGGTGTCAAAATGCCACCACCTGGTGGACAAACGAGAAAATGCATCTTCTGCATCTCCACAAGCATCCCAAATATGATCCTCAGTTGGAACAATACTGCCACCTGGTGGGTAAACGTGAGAATGCATCCACGAGTTCACCAATGGATTCATCCTGTTGAAAATGTTTCCACCTGTTGAATGGAATTGTGAATGCTTTTCCAGCATCCCCAATAAAATTACTCGTGAAATCATGCCGACACCTGGTGGAAAAGTGTGAGAATGCATTGCCAGCATCCCCAGAACAATCGTTGGTAAGAAACTTTCTGCCGCCTCTGGACAAAAGTAAGAATTCAGAGTGAGCATCTGCAATAATACCATTTGAGGAGAAAATGCTGCCACGTGGTGTTTCAGCATGAGAATGCAAAGGCTGAGGCTGCTCTGGAACCACTTGCCTCTATTGATCATCACAACCACCATATATTTCCTTAAGTGTCTCCTTATTCCTCCACAGGTCATCCTGAAAACACTGCCCGTTATAAACGGGTTGTGGCGGCACATGTTGAACACAGGGCTGGTGGAAACTTAAGAGATCCCACTGGCGGCAGTGACCCATTTTACAGATTGGGGATTATTCAGTATTCTTTAGTAATAGTCAGAGGAGACAATAGGAGGTTTGTTGTGTTCAGGGGACCTCCCACACTGTGAGATAAATAGGAGGGACTGTCCATTTTACTTCATAGAAGAGTCATGCACATGAGAAGCTTTCTCAGCGAAATATGTGTTTTCAAGCAAACATTGTTTCCCTGCACAGGAAATAGATGCAGAATGTCCCTGTGGGAAAGCATTGAAATGCGGAGACATCCAGAGCATGGCATGTAGTTAGAAAGATAAATTAAGAGCAAGTACCGTGTCTGTCTGTCTGTCTGTCTGTCTGTTGTTTGTGTGTTGGTTTGAGCCTTACGATTGGCTGCCTTGGAATGATCGACCAGTCCCTGGGAGGGCTGGGCCTTACAGTTGCAGAAGTGGGTAAGTTATGCTTTGGCAGAGGAAATGTATCATGAGTTTCTACAAGGGCCAGACAGGGTGGAGCAGGGAGAGGAGAAGGAATTGATTGAGGAGGAATTAATTGGCAGGGAGCAGTTTGTCCTGGGTGAGAGGACGCCATAAAAGTCATGAAGGTAGTGGTTGATGTTGAGCCTCAGGCACAGATAGAAACAAAACATCCACAAGAAGAGCCAGTCGAGCAGGAGCACGAAGAGGATTGGCTCAGTGGGAAGTGCACCTGGTCCCCACTGGATGTGCTCCGGGCACTTAAGTTAGGAATGTAGCCCGTGAACTTACAAGTGAGCAGATCCTTCTGCTGGCTCAAGCCCAGTACCTGGCAGCGGCGGCAGCCCTGTTTAGAACTGAAAAGCACAAACGTTCAGTGCATTGCCAGATGCTGAGTCAATAGTGTATCCTTGACTCTACAGAAGGGAACGCAATATGCCTGCCCTAGTGCATGAGAAATGTATTAGTGGGGATCGGTAGCTCAGAATCAAATAGACACATTGGAGTGAAGCTCAGGATAGTGAGAACAGTGTGATCCAAAATCTCAGAGACACCCTTTTATCTCACCAGTACCACAAAAACTCTCCCTGGGCTTCAGGAGCGCCGTCCCAGATCAGACTCATGCGCAGAACAAGGGCCATTGCCTCCACACTGCTCTGTGTCACTCAGGTTCTTCTTGGGGTAATGCTGCACTCGAGGGGGGCTGCGTGTCCAAGTCCTCTGTATATCCAAGTCAGTGAGAGGCAGGAATGAGTGATGTCCACAAATAAAGGTATCCTGTTAAGCACTCAGCAGGCAAGTATGTAGGCGAGGTCAAAGGCTGTCAGGAAAACAGTGTGCCCGTGTGTGTATAAACACATGGAGCCCACAAGAACCACTGTGCTCTCTTTTTGCATCTTATGGTGAAGGAGCTGGGCTAGGGGTTAGAGAGGTGGGAGCAATCCAAGCTGCTTTAAGTATCTGCTCCTTTTTGTAGCTGTTTCATCTTCAGCTTGCAGCGTGCAGGCGTTTTGACCTGCTGCAATTTGTCAACAATCTGGAATTGTCAGCCATTATCAGTGACCAAGATGAAACCATGCTCAGCCACATGATCAATCTGAAGGTCAGGCTGTGCAGACCACGGCTGGGGAGGTAGAGAGCTTGTGAAAAAATCCTATCCCTGCAGGAAGGAATAGGCGGGAGTTCTGGAATAAGTTATCACCCTAAACCGGATCCACTATCCTTTTGCAGGTGAAGGAAGCCTGGCATGGCAGCAATCGCTGCAAGACTGTGCTGCTCTTTCACAAAAACCCCTACATCCACGATACTGTGATTGTGAAGGATCCTCTCATAACCATCACAGGAGAGAGGAGGCTCCCTGCATGGCCTGCGGCAAGAAGTGTGTCCAAGTTGGAAGGTGACAGGTTCCTCTCCACACACTCCTCAAGCTGCAGGATACAGGGTGACCCATTCCACTCACATTCAGTGGTACCTGCAGTATGAACGACAGGCCTACAACTGCAGGCAGAACAGCAGCATTCACTTCTTCAACTTCGTCTCTGATCACCATGTTTCGGGATCTGACAGGATTGCTTAGGTGGGTCCTTGCAGGAAATGCCATTAGAGAGCTTGGTGTGATCCCCTGCTTTTTGGGTTTGTGGTTTAGACGCCTGCCCTCTCCTGTGGAGCCCATTTTTCCTTTCCAGATCAACAGTGAGAACTATGAGTGTATGTTGGCATCAGGAGAGGGGACATAGATGATAACAGGTGAGCAGAGACCAACTCTTCACTTGCCTCTGGATTGCCAGGTAGCTGGGACATTGTTTTCTCACATGAACACACTGAAGCTGGGAGAAATACAGCCTGTGACATCATCACGGTATGAGGATGAGGCTGGAAGTTCTGAGCACCGCAGTGCCAATCATGTTCACTTGGGGGAGGCTGAAGGATGATGAGGTCATGTCTGTTTCCTCTGTCACTCAGAATGAAAGTAGATTCTTTGGCCTATTTCTCTGATCTCACACCTCAGGTCACCAACACCACCCTCAGGCCTGCCTACAATGCATTAAGGAGAAGTTCTGTGATGTGCTTCCTAGAACCCCCTCCACAATTTTCCAGTATCCTCCTTCATGAAAATGCTGAGGCTGCTGTGCCACCACATCCCTCTATTGATCATCACAACCACCATGTACTTACTGAATTGTATCGCTGGCCTTCCTGGGTACACTGCCCATCACAACCAAGTTGTGGTGGGAACTGTTGAATGCATGGCTGGAGAAAACGGAAGAGATTCCAACTTTGTCAGGTTTGGGCTTGACATGATTTTTAAATACTTTTTGATTATCCTCAGAGGAGATGATACCAGATTTGCTGTGTTAACTGCACGTATTTAACGTGTGAGAACTATAGGAGGGACCTTCCAATATAAGTAGTGTACGTGAGAAGCTTTTTCAGATTAAAAGGTGTTTCAAGCAAAGATTCTTTTCCTGCGTAGAAATTAGGTGCAGAATGTCCCTGTGGAAAGGCATTCAGCCATGGATATATGCAGCACATGGAATAAATGGCAAGATAAAGCGAGAGCATCTAATGTGCCTGTTTATGTATTGTTTGCCTTGACAATGGACTCTCTGAATTACCCGCCCCGTGAATGCATGGCCTTTACAATTGCAGAAGTGGCTAAGTTGTGTTTTCTGATGGTATCAGAAGCCAAAATTCTTTCTGTGTGGTAGAGACTGTGGTGGATTAAGAAATCAGTGAAAGTCCAATAGAGTTTACCATTTTCCCTTGGGTGATAAGGGAGTTCAAGGAAAGGCCTTGTGTGCAAGGGTCGGAATTTGCAGTGATAAGTTATAAAGGATGATGCGTTTGCCATACCCTCGCTTTAGGGAGACAGCAGGGAACCAGGCCGGGGTTTTACGTTCATTTCACAGTTAAACCAAATTCCCTTTGTAGAAGTATGTGCAAACTGTATTTTTCTGTTAGAAGCCGCCTTTTGGCACGTGCGGACATAACTGCATGCTGTGACTGTTCAAGAATGAGAATCCATTTCCAGCATCACGAAAGAAATGACATTTTGAGGTAAATGCAAACAACTCTTGGGCATACCTGAGCATGCCTACCGTGCATGCCCAATGAAATCATTTGGTGGAAAAGTGCTGCCACCTGGTGGAGAAACGAGGGAATGCAGTGGTACCATCCCGAATGAAATGACATGTGAAGTCATGCTGCCATCTCGTGGACAAGTGTGGATATGCATTGCCAGCCTGCTCAGTAACTTTATTTGTAAAAAAAAGCTGCCATGTTTTGACAAGCATGAGAATGAATTGCCAACATCCCCAATAACATGATTTGAAACGAAAAGCTGCCATCTATTGGATAAGCGTGAGAATGCCTTTCCAGCATTCCCGACAATGTTATTTAGGAGAAAAATGCTGCGACCTGGAAGGATATGACAGGATACTGAGGTTGGGCCTCGGTGGCAATGCAGAAGGAGAGCTTTGGGTTCCCCTACCTCTTGGGTTCGTAAAGTGAGATCCCTGGCTTCTTCTGACTAGTCCTGTTTGCCCTACTAGAACATCAGTAATAGAAGTGTGGTCTAATCATCTCAAGTACTGTGCGAGGAGCTTGGCCCCAGGAGAGTGAAGGTAGAGGAGTACAGGTGAGGGGGACTGTTCCTGGACACTCGCCCCTAGTTTGCTAGGTAGCTGGGTCATTGCTTTCTCTCATGGACGCCCTGATACTGGGAGGAGTAGAGCCTGTTATGTCAGGTCCTCAGAGAATCAGGTTGAGAAAGGAAGTATGTAGCACTGCAGTGGGAATTATATTCAGACAGGGACACCTGATGTAAAATGAGGAAGTGTGCATGTGCAAAATCATTCAGCATCAAAGCAGATTCATTGACCCACTCCTCTGAACTCTCGCTCCAGGCCACCTCCCTCACCCTTAGGCCCGTCTACTATTCCTTAAATGGAGGCTCCCATGATGTCCTTCCTCTGACCCTTCCCACACTTGTCCAGGAGTCTTTTCATACAAAGGCTGAGGCTGCTGTGCCACCACTTCCTTTTATGGATCATTGCAACCATCAAATATTTCCTTAGGTGTGTCCAAATTCCTAACTGGGTGATCCTGAGGTCATTGCTCATTAAAAAGGTGGTGTGGTGTGATGCATCCAACACAAGGCAGCAGGAAATTTAAGAGATCCTAATTTCAGCAATGACCGACTCTTCATGTTAGGGCCACCAATAATTATACTATACTCTTTAGGAATTTTGCTAGGAGATGATAGTCAATTATTGTGTTAGGGTATCTCCCACAGTGTGAGTTAAATAGGAGGGACCATCCATTTTCCTTCAAATAGAGAAGTGCACATAAGAAGGTTTTGACATGAGTATGTGTTTTCAAGCAGACATTATGTTCCTGCACAGGACAATGGAGCAGAATGTCTGTGTGACCAGGAATTCAGTCACAGAGAGATCGGGAGCATGGTATGAAATGGAAAGTTAAAGCAGGAGCATCAGCTCTGTTTGTCTGTTTGTCGTGTGTTCTTGGAACACATAAATCAAGAGCATCAATAGCGTCTGTCTCTGTGGTGTTTGTCCCTAGTTTGGGGCATTACAACTGGCTGCCTGTGAATGACCATTGCCTGTGAGGGCTGGGCCTGTGCAGTGGCAGTGGCGGTTAAGTTGTTATGCTTTAGGACAGTATGAGAAGACAGAATTCTTTCTGTGTGCTGGAGGCTGGGGAGGAGGGAGAACTAAGAGTAAGTCCATTGAAGTGGGTGATACTAATGGACCCAGGGACATAAGGTAGCTCAAGGAAAGGGATTTGGGAGCAAGGGCCTGAATGTCCACTGCGAGCTCCGAAAGGATGATGGATTTCCAGGTTCCTTTCTGTCGGAGGTCAGCTCACACATTGACAGCAGGCAACGCGGTGGGAGGCTTCCCAGTGCATTTCACACTTGAAGCAGAAGCCCTCCCTAGAAGTATGAGAGCACTGTATTTGCTGCGAGAATCATCCTCTGAGCCCAGGATTCAGAACCACACTTAGCCAGTGGGAGTATAAATTGCATGTAGGAGTTGTGGGGAAGAGAGCAAAGGCATGTGAGCAGTCAGTCTGGATATTAGGTTCACTTGGGGTCGAATCCCCAGCTGGAAGGGTAAATGACCAGAGGGACAATAAGATGCAGAGTGTGCTATAGCCCTCACACACAACACACACAGAGGCACAGGCATGTACGTGAAGTTGTGTTGGGCAATCTCTGGACCATGGTGTCCACAGCCAGTACATCTTGTGCATTTTTGACGGTATTACATTTCCTCACATAACAATGGCCTCGTGTGAATATGATTGTTTATTTACTTTGTTCCTTCAGACCGAGCCTTTCTCCTGCAATGAAGAAACTCTTAGGCAGCATCAAGTCATTCTTTCTACGGGTCACTGAAACCCAATGGGTAGATGGAAGAAAGAGTCAGAATGAGGAAAAGACAGAAAGAGCAAGAGTAATGGAAACAAAAACAAGAGAACTGATGTAAAAGGAGTCAGATTGAGACCGTATCTTGGCCGAAGTTATCCTGATCACCCAACTCTACCAGAATGTAGGCTCCAGTCCTCTCCAGCCACAGTTCTTCCCTTTGCCTGTCACTTCAGCCTCAGATATTCCACAGACTGGGCAGCCTGTAATGTCCCGGGCATTTCTCCCTGTGGATATTACTAGGGGTCACTGTGGATCTGTGGGAAAGCGGTAGAGAAAATGGATTCTGAAGTGGGAAACGTGAGTAGCCGTAAGCAAGAGCCCCCCAGACACCAAACCCTGGGAAAGCTGCAAATGCTCGGGTAACATAGAGCTTCCTCAGGAATGTTTCACCACAGTTCTGAGGCCCATACACTGAGGCTGACAGTGAGGGGCGGGGCTGAGTAGCGTGATGCCCTCTGTCCAGTCACAGTTTGGAAGAGCTGTTTTAGTAGCCCAAAATGGTGTGGGCATGCCCAAGTCCTCCATCAGAGGCAGGAACGTGTGACGTGCGTGAATCAGGGTATCCTGTGAAGCCGTGTGCAGGCAAGGGTGTGGGGATATCAAAGCCTGTGAGGAATCAGTGTGACCGCATGGGTGTAGGCACCTGTAACCCCAGGAACCTCTGTGTTCCTCTGTGCCTCTTATGCAGAAGGAATGGGGCCAGAAGATAGGTGGTTCAGGCCAAGCCAGGCTGTTTTGTAGATCTCCATGTTTTAGTTCTTTCATAGCCACACGATCAATGTGAAGGTGATGTTGCAGGTACTGGTGCTGGAAAGGGAGGGGCCTTGAGAATATAACCTGTCCATGTAAGCAGGGACACTTGGGTGTCCAGGAGTGAGATGTCCCTAACCCCCACCCACATTCCTTCTGCAGGTGGAGGGAGCCAGACATGCCAGGGATGATGGCAAGGTTAACTGTCCTTTTGTAGCAAATCATACTAATGCAGTACTGCCACTGTGAAGGAGTATCTCATTACCATCACAGGCGGGAGCAGGCTCTCTCTATGGGCAGCAGCAGGAAGTGCATAGAACTTGAAAGGTGATGTGCCCTTCTCCACACACTCCTCATGCTGCAGGATACAGTGCATCCTATGCCTCTTGCATTCAGTGGTGCCAGCATTATGAACGATGGGCCAACAGCTCCAGGCACCAGAACAGCAGCCTTAACTACTTCAACTAGTTCTCTGCCCACAGCGTGGCAGGGTCTGACAGGATTGCTGAGGTGGAGGCTTGCTTGCAATGCCCTAAGAGAGCTTGGTGTGTTCCCCTGCTTTTGGATTTTTAGTCAGATCCCTGCTGTCTCTGGACGATCACATTTTGCTCTGCCAGAAAATCAGTAAGGACTACTTGAGGATGTTGGAACCAGGAGAAGGCACTTAGAGGACATGTGAGGAGATGCCAGTGGGGCTCCCCCTTGGGTTGTCAGGTAGCTGGGACATTTTTCTCTCACATGAACACCCTGAGGCTCGGAAGGATAGCCTATGACGCCAGGCCACTGCGGCATTGGGAAGAGACAGAAAGTCTGAAGAACTGCAGTGTGGCATCATGTTCAGGCAGGAAGCTGAAGGAAGATGCAGGAGTGTGCATGTCTACTGTCACTCAGAATCAAAGCAGATTCATGTACCCATTCCTGTGAGCTATTGTAAATTGTGCTGCTCTGAACAGAGGGGTTTATATATTCTTCCTGATCGATGTTCCTGGTTTCGTAGGACATATTCCAAGCAGTGGGGCCACTGGGTTCAATGGCAGTTCTGTATTTCAATTTTTGAGAAAACCTCCTATGTCATAATGTTTTCCATACAGGCTGCATGAGTCTGCATTCCCACCAGCAGTATACTAGGGTGAGCTTTTCTGCACACCCTCACAGGCACTTTCTGTTTATTGACTTATTGAAAACATAGCCATTCTGGAAGACCTCAGGTGATACCCCATTATTGTTTTAATTTTCATCTCTCTGGTGATTAGTGACACTGAGCAGTTTTCATATGTCTCTTGGACATGTTTATGCGCTCTTTGGAGAAGTGTCTACTTAGGTCTTTGCTCGTTTTTTAATTGGATCGTTTGTCTTCCTCTTGTGAAGGTGTGTTTCTTAAAATATTAGGGGTAGTAACCCTTTATCAGATGTATCATCGGCAAATATGTTCTCCCATATAATGAGTTCCCTTTGCATTTTGTTGATGGTATCTTTGTGCAGAATCTTTTTATTTTGCTGTAGTCCCATTTGTTTATTTTCTCCTTTGCTTCCATTGCCCTAGGCAGTGTATTGGTGAGCATATTGCAATGAGAGATGTCTGAGATCATGCTGCCTCCATTTCCTTCTAGGATTTTTAATGGTTTCATGTTTTACCTTTAAGTTTTTTATCCAGTTGGAGTTGATCCTTGTGTGCGGTGCAAGATATTGGTCTAGTTGCATTATTTTGAAAGTTCCTGTCCAATTTTCCCAACACCATTTATTGAAGAGACTTCCTTTACTCCACTGTATGCTCTGCCTCCTTTGTAAAATCTCAATTGAGTGTAATGAGTTGGGTCAATTCCTGGGTTCTCTGTTCAGTTCCATTTATGTCATTAAGTCTGTTCTTCTGCCAGTTCCATTCTGTTTCGATTAAAATGGCTTTACTATATCTTGATATGTATTATTTTGATTCCTTCCACTTTTTTCTTCCTCCCAAAATTGCTGCAGCGATTTGGGGTCCTGTCCTTTTTGTGTCCTTTAAATTTTTGCACTACTTCTTCTAGGTCTGTGATATCGGACATTGGTATTTTATGAATAGTTTGAATCTATAGATTGCTTTGGGGAGTACGGACATCTGAATGAGGTTGATTCTAGCAATCCATTAGCATGGTATATTCTTACACTTGTTTATATCTTCCTCTATCTCTTTTTTCAACATATTTGTTTTGCAAGTACACGTCTTTCACCCCTTTGGTTAAGTTAATTCCTAAGTATCTTAATTTTATTGTTGCACGTTAAATGTGTTTTTGTTTGTTTGTTTGTTTGTTTTAGTTTCTCTTTCTGAGAGATCATGAATGTTGTTTAAAAATGCCATTTACTTCTGGGCATTAATTTTCCATCCTGCTGCATAGCTGGGTTCCTTTATTATTAAATCTAGAAGTCTTTTGGTGACCTCTTTAGTGTTCTCAGCATACAATATCAGGTCATCTGCAAACAGTGACAGTTTTATTTCTCCTTTCCAATTTGGATGCCTTTTATGTTTTCTCCTTGTCTGATCGCTGTGGCAAGGACTTCCAACACTCTGTTGAATAAAAGATGGTGAAAGTGGACGTCCCTGTCTTGTTCCTCTTATTAGGGGATATGTTTTAGTTTTTGCCCATTGAGTATGAAGTTGACTGAAGGTTTGTCCTATAAGGACTTTAATGTGTTTAGGCATGATCCCTCTATTCCCACTGTGCTGAGAGTTTTTCTCAAAAATGGGCGCTGGGTTTTGTTGCTCTTTCTGCACATACTGAGATGATCATGAGATTTTTGTTTGTCAAATGGTTCCTGTGAGGCATCACATTTATAGATTTGTGAATACTGTACCAAACCTGCATCCCTGGAATAAACCCCACTTGGTCATGGGGTGTGATCTGTTTAACATATTGCTTGATCCAATTTGCTAATATTTGTTTGAAGATTTTAGCATCTTTGTTTATCACGGATATTGGCCTGTAATTCTTTCTTTGCAAGGTCTTTACCTGGATTTGTAGTTGGGATTATTCAGGCTGCCTAAAAAGAGCTTGGGAGTGTTTGTTCCACTCGGACTTTTTGGAACAATTTGAATTATTTTTTGAATGTTTGATAAAACTCCCCTCTGAAACTGTCTGGGCCTGGCGCTTTTTCTCTTGGGCATTTTTAAAAAAATCATTGTTCCAATTTCACCAGTTTTTATCAACGTGTTCAGCATGCCTGATTCTTCCTCACTGAGTATTGGAAGGTTGTGTATTTCCAGAAATTTGTCTATTTCATCCAGGTTGTTGGCATATAGTTGTTCAGGGTATTTGCTTACAACCCTTTGTATTTCAGTGGTATCAGTTGTTACTTCACTTCTTTTGTTCCTCAATTTATTTATTTTTGACCTCTGTCTTTGGTTTTTGGTGAGTTGGGGTAAAAGTTCATCACACTGATTGTCTATTCAAAGACAAGCTCTTGGTTGCATTGACCTTTTTTAATTTTTTAGTCTCTACGTTATTTATTTAGGCTCTGGTTCTTTATTATTTTCTTCCTTTTACTTCCTCTGGGCCTTTTCGTGGTTTCTGTTCTCTTTCTAAATCTTTCAGTTGTAGTGTTAGATAGTTTAGTAGAAATTTTTCTGGTTCTCATTGCTATAAAAGCTTTTAACAAAAAAAGTTCGTATACGCTACTCTATTTGGACCCTGATGTAAAAGTGTTTCCTCCCTGCTACATACAAACTGTTGCAAAATTAATGCCAGTAATATAATAGTGGCAAATCACCAATGAAAACATGAGTAAAACTAAAGAAATCATTTTAAAACCTCTACCAATTTCAAGTTAAATATACCTACAAACTTCATATTTAAAAAGGCATATCTACCCTGGGCAGCGGGGCTCAGTGGTATAGTGTCGGCCTGCACACTGAAGGGTCTCAGGTTTGATTCCCAGTTGAGGGCACATACCTAGGTTGTAGATTCATTCCTCATCCCAGGTGTGCAGCGAATTAGAAAAGCAACCAATGTCTGTGTCTCTAACACTGAGGCACCTCTCTCTCTCTACCCCTTCTTCCATGCCACTCTCTCTGGAAGTCAATGAAAAAAATATCCTCTAGTGAGGGTTAACAACAACGACAATAGCAATAGCATAGCCATGGAGATGGGAAAGACATCAGTGTAAATGAGGAAATAGTCCAGAGTAGAATTGGGTATACTCTTTAAATGGGATGAGGCTTTCTTTTATGTTGACATTAAGGTTTCAGAAGTGAAAAGATGACGGTTGTGTTACAGGGGATACAGGCAGAAGGCCTCAGCTCTTGTCATCTTGAAGGAAAGATTTCAATCAAGAGAAAAAAATGAAGAAAAAAACCCAAAGCTTTAATGGCTGTAATAAAAATGTACTTAGGCTGGTGAACCAAGGCAGGTGCATAGACGAAGTAACAGGATAGCCTAGGCTGGGCTGCCTTTGCTCACTGGGAAGTCAGAGAAAAGGGGGCCTTGGACACATTTCCAAGACCTTTCAGACAGTTTCAGAAGACAAGCCTGGGATGAGCTGCCACTGCCCATTGCTCCCCTGGTTGAAAGCACCATGGGGCCCCCGCAGAAGGAAGGAGGAAACTGGCGCTGTCACGCTTTCCTGTGGTGTAGGGGAGCTCACACTTGGTCCTTTGTCCTGAGCATATTTATCTCCCTTGCAGGTGGAAAATCTTATGGGAGGCTTAAGGGGAGTTCTCAAGAGAATATTCATCAGCTTTCCAGGGGTGCCCTTTCAGGGTGCTGGTCGCCACTGATTAGTCCATGCCAGGAAGGGCCTCATTTGTCAATGTGTCTGGTCCTGAGTCCACTCCAATGCCACTTGTCTTGTCTTAATGCTTTTATGGGCCTGGAGCTGAAATACAACTGAGACTTAAAAGGTATCTTTAGGGAGGAATGCTTAGGGGGTCTCCACCGCATGACCCATGACATGCTCTGGGAGAATAGATTACCTGGGGACAAAGTTCTTGTTTTCCCAGTCTTTGTCCCTTGTAGGCCTCTGGGGGTTCCTGTCCAGGTGGTTTCCTGTGCCCTAGTCTCTACACCTGGGTTTCTGCATCTTTCCCATCTAATACAAACTATTTATTCTCCAGTGCCTTTGGCTTAGGGAAGATAGGCTTAACTCAAACTGCTGTCTAAAAATCTATCTCAGTTTCCCTTTCAACTTGTCCTGGAATTTTTCTAGCTTCTTGTTATGCTGTAACAGTTCTACATTATTCCAATTTTAAAACCACTGGAGCGTATAGTTTAAAATGTTTAGTTTTAGATGACGTATATTCTACATCAATTTCTGAAGGGGCATAAATCTGCTATCAGAGATTAAAATAAAACACAGAATTCAGAATGTAAAGTCATTTTTATTTCTTATGTAAGTAACAAAACAAAAACAACAACCCAATATTAAAAAGGGAAGAGGACCTGAACATTTCGAGGAGATGTAGAAGAAAGAAAATAGTGAAGATCAGAACAGAAATGAACGACACAGAGACCAAAAACACAGTACAAAATATCAATGAAAGTAAGAACTAGTTTTCTGACAGAAATAAGATCGATGAGTCTTTAGCCAGACGCACCAAAAAACAAACGGTGAGGACCCAAGAAAACAAAATCAGATGTGAAAGAGGCGATATAACAACTGACATGACAGAAACAGAAAGAATACTAAGAAAACACTATGCACAACAATAAAGTGGGGAAGCTGCGTAAAATGGACACATTCCTCAAAACTACAATCTGCTAAAACTCAATCGGAAAGAATCAGAAAACCTGGAGGGCCAGTAAAAATGGATGCAATTGAAGAAGTAATAAGAAAAAAACTTCCAGCAAACAAGTGTCTGGGGCCAGATGGATTTACATGCGAGCTTACCTAAACATTTAAAGAAGAATTAAAACCCACTCTCCTCAAAATATTTTAGAAAATTCCAGAGGAGGGAGATATTTTTATGAGACCAGTATTATAATAATCCCAAAACCAGATGAAGATCCTGCAAATAAAGAATTTCACAGACCAACGTCCCTCATGAACATAGGTGCCAAAATCCTCAGAAAATATATTACCAAATTTTATCCAGCAATACATTAAATAAGATCATACACCATGACCAAGTGTGATTTATTCTGGAGACGCAGCGCTGGTATAATATTCGCAAATCAAGAAATGTGAGAGCTAAACAAAATGAAGGACAAAAATCTTATGATCATATCAATAGATACAGAGAAAATATTCTAGAAAATCCAGCACCCATTTTGGAAAAAACTGGGAGCAAAGTGGAAATAGAGGGAATATATCTCAACATAATAAAGGCCATATACAACATACCTGGGGCCAAAATCATACTCAACGTGCAAAGGCTAAAACCATATCCCCTAAGAAGAGGAATAAGACACGGTTGCCCCTTTCACCACTACTGCTCAGCATACTACTGGAAGTCCTAGCCACAGCGAGCAGACAAAAAGAGAACATAAAAGGCATCCGTATCGGAAGAGAGAAGGTTAACTGTCATTACTTGCAGATGACATGATATTGTACATAAAAAACTAAAGAGTCCACCGAGTACTTGTGGATATAATTAATGAATTTGGCAAGGAAGCTGGAAGCAAAATTAACATCAACACATTGATGGCATTTTTTTTACACCGATTATGAACTCTTAGAAAAGACTATACCATTTACCATTGCAACTGAAAAAATAAGACACCTAGGAGTAAAGTCAAAGAAGGATGTAAAAGACTTGTATTCAGAAACAGGACATTGAAAAAAGAAATAGAGGAAGATACAAAGGAGTGAAAGAATTATAGACTGAAAGAATTAACATTATCAAAATATCCATGCTACCCAAAACAATCTATAAATTCAACACAATTGTCATCAATCCCAACAGTGTGTTTCACAGAGCTGGAAAAAATGTTTCGAAAATTTATAGGAAACCAAAAAAGACCCCGTGCACCCACAGTATTCTTGAGAAAGAACAGAGTTGTAGGATCACATTACTGAATATCCTGCTGTAGGGCAAAGCCACTGTGATCAGAACAACCTGCTTCTGGCACAGGAACAGGCACATAGATCAATGGAAAAGTACAGAATCCTGAAATTGACCCATGCCATCATGGTCAATTAATATTTGACCAAAGGGTCAAGAATAAGCCATACAGTAAAGACAGACACTTCAGGTCCGGATATGGGTTCTTGCTGTGCTCAGTGTGGTCTCACTGAGCCTACAGACAGGGGCTTGGGATGTGGTCACGTAGCGTGGAAAAGGCTCCTGGGCACCCCACTCGCTCCCCTTTGCTGTTGGGCTTCTGAAACATTTCTTCCAAACTGTGAGACTACAGCAGGCATCATCGTATTCAGCCCCGCCCCTCACTGTGAGCCTCAGTGTATGGGCCTTGTACCTGTAGAGAAACATTCCTGAGGAAGTCCTATTTTGCCTTAGCATCTTTAGGTTTCCTTCGGTTCGGTGTCTAGTGGGCTCTTTCTTAAGGCAACTCACGTTTCCCACTTCAGAATTCGTTTTCTTTAACACTTCCCACACATCCACAGGGACCCCTGGTAATATCCACAGGGAGAAATGCCCGGGCAGTAGAGGCTATTCCAGTATAAGGGATATCTGAGACTGAAGTGAGAGTCAAAGGGAAGAACTGTGGCTGGAGAGGACTGTAGCCTACATTCTGGTAGAGTTGGATCATCAGGATTATTACCGCCAAGATAAGGTCTCAGTCTGACTCCTTTTAGATTAGTAACTTTTTATTTGTTTCCATTGCTTTTGCTCTTTTGGTCGTTCTCTCATTCTGACTTTCTCTCATCCACTCCTTGGGTTTCAGTGACGAGTAGCAAGGATGACTTGATATTGCTTAAGGATTAGTTGGTTGCACAAGGGCTTGGTCTGAAGGAACAAAGTCAATAAACAATCATATTCACAGGAGGCCATGTCCATTTGAGGAAACGTAAAAAGTGTCAAAAACGGGCAAGGTGTACTGACTGTGGACATCATAGTCCAGAGATTGCCCAACACAAATTCATGTCCATGCCTTTGCCTCTGTGTGTGTGCATGTGTGTGTGTGTGCTTGTGTGTGCTTGTGTGTGAGGGCTGTGGCACACTCTCCTTCTTATTGTCCCTCTGCTCATTTACTCTTCCAGCAGGGGATTCTTGCCCAAATGAACCTAATACACTTCTGACTTCCCACACGCCTTGACTCAATTCGCCACAGGTATCTGTGCACCTTATTCCACCCCTTGCTAAATGTCGCTTGGGATCTTCGGCCTCAGAGACTGATTCTCTCAGCAAAACACTGTGCAGTCATACTTCTAGAGAGGGACTTTGGTTCAACTGTGAAGTCTCCCACCTGGTTGCCTGTTCCTAATGTGTGACCGACTCCCTACAGGGAGGATACTTAGAAATCCATCATTTTTTAGGACCCAACACTGGACATTTATGCAAGTTTATTTGGTAGGCTCAGAAGGCATTCTTACATTTGTCCAGCCGATGGCCTATATGTTCACTCTGGTGATTATTTTGTAGATGCTGAAAATGCATTCTCAAGATTATCCATTAAGAGGCAGCACTGTTCCTAGAATGATTTTATTGGGAATAACGTCAAGGCAGTCTTACGCTTGCCCACATGGAAGCGGCATCTTTGACCCAAACAATTTTATTGGGGATCCTGGCATTTGCTTCCAACGTTCGAACATAATACGGAACTGAGCTCTCACAGGGATTTTACTGAGAAATCTGGCAATGCATTATCAAGATTTTCCGTTAGGCTCTGCTTCCTTGCAAGTCCATATTCTCCATCTCTAACTTATGTGCCTGGAGCACCTCCAGCGGGCACCAGGTGCACTGGTCGACAAATAGGAAAACGCACGGGGAGCATCCCCAACAAAATCATTAGCTAAAAAATGCTGCCAACGGATGCTTGAGAATGACAATTCATTGCCAGTATCCCGCAAATAATAAGTTTTTGGGAAAGTTTTGCCACCTATGAAAAAGATTACGAATGCAGTGCCAGCATGCCCAATAAAATCATACTGTGGAAAACCTGCCTTCTGGTTGACAAGTGCAAGAATGGCTGCGTAGCATCTCCCATAAAATTATTTGATTGAAAATGCTGTCCTCCGTGGACAATCGTGAGAATACATTGCCAGCATCCCCAGTAAGGTCATTTGTACGGAAATACTGCCAATTCTCAGATAAGTCTGAGAATGTATTGTCAGAATCACCACAAAACCTCTCTGTCGGCAAAATGCAAAAGGGTGAGAATGCGCTGATAGTATCCCCAATCCAATCATGTGGTTGAAAACTACTGCGACCTCATGTAGAGACCTGAGACTGCCTTGCAGGCATCCTCAATAAAATCATTTGGGGCGAAACGCTGCCACGCATCCCCGCAAAAAAACTTTCTCTGGGACAAATGCTGCCAAGTGTGGGACAAACGTGAGCATCCATTGCCAGCCCCTGTAAAATTATTTGGTTGAAAAAATGCTGCCCCTTTGAATAAAAGGTGATAATGTATTTCAGGCATCTCCCGTATAAACGTTTGATGAGAAATTACCTGACATTGTTTACAAATGTGAGAGAGCATTCCCGGCATTCCCAAGAAAAGCATTTGTTTTAAAAATGCTGCCACCTTGTGGAGGTAAGTGGGAGAGCATTAAACGCATCCCCTTTGAAAAAAACTTGGTGGAAATATTCTGCCCCCTGGTGGACAAGGTGAAGCATGCATTGACTGCATCCCCAACAAAATCACTCTTTGAGAAAAAGGCCACCAGGTGCTAAAGGACTGTATGAATGATTTCCCAGAATCCCCAATGAAACCCCTACTGAGATCAAGGTGCCAACTGGTGGACAAGAGTGAGAACGCATGCTCTGGAATCACAATAAAGTGATTTGGGCCTAAAATTCTGATAGCCAATGTCCACGTGTGAGAATTCAAAACCAACATCCACACCCACACACACAATATCACTTTAGGGGAAAACTGCGGCGAATAGTTGGACAAACGTGAGAATGTACAGCCAGCAGCAATAAAGTCGCTTGGTGGAAAAATTCCGCAACTGGCTGAACAAACGTAAGAATGCATTCTCAGCTTACCAAACAAAATCACTTGTGATGTCAAGGTGCCGACGGGTGGACAAGCGGGAGAAACCATTGCCTTTATGTGCAATAATAACATTTGGTGGAAAAATGCGGGCTTGTTGTAAACAGGCTTCACAATGCATTGCCAGCAGCCCCAATAATATCAGTTGTTGGAAAAAGGCCGCCACATGTTTGACAAGTGTGAGAATGCGTTGCCCGCATCCTCATGAAAATCCCTTCTGAGATGATGCTGGCTGCCAAATGGCGGACACATTTGAAAATACATTGCCAAGATTCACAATGAAAATCTCTTGTGGGAAAAATGCCCTTATCTTGTCGACTTGTGTGAGTGTTCATTGCCAGCATCCCCAGTGAAATCACTTGTGGGAAAATGCTTCCACCTATTGGACAAGAGTGAAAATGCATCGCCAGAAGCCCCAGTGAAGTTACATGGTGGAAAATAGCTGCCACTTGTTCTCCAAGGAGGAGCATGCAGTGCCAGGATCCTCAATAATATCATTTGGTGGGAAAATACTGCACCTGGTGTTTGAGTGTCAGAAGGAATTGCCAGCAGCCTTAAAACAATCATTTGTAAATAAGAAACCAGTCACCTTTCTACAAATGTGAAAATGCAGTTACAGCATCTCCAATAAGATCACTTGTGGAGAAAATGCTGTCACCTGGTATTCGAGCAAGGGAATGCATTGCCAGCGTTCTCAGGAAAATCCCTTGGTAAACAAAAGTGGCCACCTTGTGGACAGATGTGGGAATGCATTGCCAGCACAACCAAAGGAATCGTTTGGTGGAAAATGTGGCCTCTTGTTTGAGAGACTGAAGAATGCATTGCCCGCATCCGCAATAAAATCATTTTGTGGAAAAGTACTTCTACGAAGTACGTTGGACGAACGTGCTTCCAGCATTCCCCAAACGATACTTTGTGGTGAAAGTGTTGCCAGCTATTGAACAAAAGTGAAAGTGCCATGCCACTATTCCCAATAGAATCATTTTTGGGAAAGTAGGTTCAATGGCTGTTAAAACGTGAGAATGCCTTGTCAACATCCACAAAATAATCACATTTGTGGAAAATGTAGCCAAGTCTTTTTCAAACTTGAGACTGAATTTTCAACACCCCCAATAATATAATTTGGTAGTAAAAATGCTTCCACAAACGTGTTAAGACAAACGTGGGAAAGCATTGCCAGCATCTCAAACAGAATCGTTGGTGGAAAAATGCTGCCATCTCATGTTTCAGCGCCAAAATGCATTGCCAGTTTCCCCAAAATGGGACAGTGGAGGGAAAATGCAGACAGCTGTAGAAAAAAACGTGGGAATGCCTTGCCAGCATCCTCAGTAAAAGTACTTTGTGGGAAAATTCTGCCACCTGGTGGAAAAGCGTGAGAATGCACTTCCAGAACATTCCTGATATTCACTAGTGGAATATTGACGCCAACTGATAAATATAGAACCATTGAAAGCATCTCCAAGGAAATCGTGCGGTAAAATAATTCTGCTGCCTGCTTGACACACATTAGCTTCCATTGTCAGCATAGCCAATAAAATCTCGTGGTGTCAAAATGCCACCACCTGGTGGACAAACGAGAAAATGCATCTTCTGCATCTCCACAAGCATCCCAAATATGATCCTCAGTTGGAACAATACTGCCACCTGGTGGGTAAACGTGAGAATGCATCCACGAGTTCACCAATGGATTCATCCTGTTGAAAATGTTTCCACCTGTTGAATGGAATTGTGAATGCTTTTCCAGCATCCCCAATAAAATTACTCGTGAAATCATGCCGACACCTGGTGGAAAAGTGTGAGAATGCATTGCCAGCATCCCCAGAACAATCGTTGGTAAGAAACTTTCTGCCGCCTCTGGACAAAAGTAAGAATTCAGAGTGAGCATCTGCAATAATACCATTTGAGGAGAAAATGCTGCCACGTGGTGTTTCAGCATGAGAATGCAAAGGCTGAGGCTGCTCTGGAACCACTTGCCTCTATTGATCATCACAACCACCATATATTTCCTTAAGTGTCTCCTTATTCCTCCACAGGTCATCCTGAAAACACTGCCCGTTATAAACGGGTTGTGGCGGCACATGTTGAACACAGGGCTGGTGGAAACTTAAGAGATCCCACTGGCGGCAGTGACCCATTTTACAGATTGGGGATTATTCAGTATTCTTTAGTAATAGTCAGAGGAGACAATAGGAGGTTTGTTGTGTTCAGGGGGCCTCCCACACTGTGAGATAAATAGGAGGGACTGTCCATTTTACTTCATAGAAGAGTCATGCACATGAGAAGCTTTCTCAGCGAAATATGTGTTTTCAAGCAAACATTGTTTCCCTGCACAGGAAATAGATGCAGAATGTCCCTGTGGGAAAGCATTGAGATGCGGAGACATCCAGAGCATGGCATGTAGTTAGAAAGATAAATTAAGAGCAAGTACCGTGTCTGTCTGTCTGTCTGTCTGTCTGTCTGTTGTTTGTGTGTTGGTTTGAGCCTTACGATTGGCTGCCTTGGAATGATCGACCAGTCCCTGGGAGGGCTGGGCCTTACAGTTGCAGAAGTGGGTAAGTTATGCTTTGGCAGAGGAAATGTATCATGAGTTTCTACAAGGTCCAGACAGGGTGGAGCAGGGAGAGGAGAAGGAATTGATTGAGGAGGAATTAATTGGCAGGGAGCAGTTTGTCCTGGGTGAGAGGACGCCATAAAAGTCATGAAGGTAGTGGTTGATGTTGAGCCTCAGGCACAGATAGAAACAAAACATCCACAAGAAGAGCCAGTCGAGCAGGAGCACGAAGAGGATTGGCTCAGTGGGAAGTGCACCTGGTCCCCACTGGATGTGCTCCGGGCACTTAAGTTAGGAATGTAGCCTGTGAACTTACAAGTGAGCAGATCCTTCTGCTGGCTCAAGCCCAGTACCTGGCAGCGGCGGCAGCCCTGTTTAGAACTGAAAAGCACAAACGTTCAGTGCATTGCCAGATGCTGAGTCAATAGTGTATCCTTGACTCTACAGAAGGGAACGCAATATGCCTGCCCTAGTGCATGAGAAATGTATTAGTGGGGATCGGTAGCTCAGAATCAAATAGACACATTGGAGTGAAGCTCAGGATAGTGAGAACAGTGTGATCCAAAATCTCAGAGACACCCTTTTATCTCACCAGTACCACAAAAACTCTCCCTGGGCTTCAGGAGCGCCGTCCCAGATCAGACTCATGCGCAGAACAAGGGCCATTGCCTCCACACTGCTCTGTGTCACTCAGGTTCTTCTTGGGGTAATGCTGCACTCGAGGGGGGCTGCGTGTCCAAGTCCTCTGTATATCCAAGTCAGTGAGAGGCAGGAATGAGTGATGTCCACAAATAAAGGTATCCTGTTAAGCACTCAGCAGGCAAGTATGTAGGCGAGGTCAAAGGCTGTCAGGAAAACAGTGTGCCCGTGTGTGTATAAACACATGGAGCCCACAAGAACCACTGTGCTCTCTTTTTGCATCTTATGGTGAAGGAGCTGGGCTAGGGGTTAGAGAGGTGGGAGCAATCCAAGCTGCTTTAAGGATCTGCTCCTTTTTGTAGCTGTTTCATGTTCAGCTTGCAGCGTGCAGGCGTTTTGACCTGCTGCAATTTGTCAACAATCTGGAATTGTCAGCCATTATCAGTGACCAAGATGAAACCATGCTCAGCCACATGATCAATCTGAAGGTCAGGCTGTGCAGACCACGGCTGGGGAGGTAGAGAGCTTGTGAAAAAATCCTATCCCTGCAGGAAGGAATAGGCGGGAGTTCTGGAATAAGTTATCACCCTAAACCGGATCCACTATCCTTTTGCAGGTGAAGGAAGCCTGGCATGGCAGCAATCGCTGCAAGACTGTGCTGCTCTTTCACAAAAACCCCTACATCCACGATACTGTGATTGTGAAGGATCCTCTCATAACCATCACAGGAGAGAGGAGGCTCCCTGCATGGCCTGCGGCAAGAAGTGTGTCCAAGTTGGAAGGTGACAGGTTCCTCTCCACACACTCCTCAAGCTGCAGGATACAGGGTGACCCATTCCACTCACATTCAGTGGTACCTGCAGTATGAACGACAGGCCTACAACTGCAGGCAGAACAGCAGCATTCACTTCTTCAACTTCGTCTCTGATCACCATGTTTCGGGATCTGACAGGATTGCTTAGGTGGGTCCTTGCAGGAAATGCCATTAGAGAGCTTGGTGTGATCCCCTGCTTTTTGGGTTTGTGGTTTAGACGCCTGCCCTCTCCTGTGGAGCCCATTTTTCCTTTCCAGATCAACAGTGAGAACTATGAGTGTATGTTGGCATCAGGAGAGGGGACATAGATGATAACAGGTGAGCAGAGACCAACTCTTCACTTGCCTCTGGATTGCCAGGTAGCTGGGACATTGTTTTCTCACATGAACACACTGAAGCTGGGAGAAATACAGCCTGTGACATCATCACGGTATGAGGATGAGGCTGGAAGTTCTGAGCACCGCAGTGCCAATCATGTTCACTTGGGGGAGGCTGAAGGATGATGAGGTCATGTCTGTTTCCTCTGTCACTCAGAATGAAAGTAGATTCTTTGGCCTATTTCTCTGATCTCACACCTCAGGTCACCAACACCACCCTCAGGCCTGCCTACAATGCATTAAAGAGAAGTTCTGTGATGTGCTTCCTAGAACCCCCTCCACAATTTTCCAGTATCCTCCTTCATGAAAATGCTGAGGCTGCTGTGCCACCACATCCCTCTATTGATCATCACAACCACCATGTATTTACTGAATTGTATCGCTGGCCTTCCTGGGTACACTGCCCATCACAACCAAGTTGTGGTGGGAACTGTTGAATGCATGGCTGGAGAAAACGGAAGAGATTCCAACTTTGTCAGGTTTGGGCTTGACATGATTTTTAAATACTTTTTGATTATCCTCAGAGGAGATGATACCAGATTTGCTGTGTTAACTGCACGTATTTAACGTGTGAGAACTATAGGAGGGACCTTCCAATATAAGTAGTGCACGTGAGAAGCTTTTTCAGATTAAAAGGTGTTTCAAGCAAAGATTCTTTTCCTGCGTAGAAATTAGGTGCAGAATGTCCCTGTGGAAAGGCATTCAGCCATGGATATATGCAGCACATGGAATAAATGGCAAGATAAAGCGAGAGCATCTAATGTGCCTGTTTATGTATTGTTTGCCTTGACAATGGACTCTCTGAATTACCCGCCCCGTGAATGCATGGCCTTTACAATTGCAGAAGTGGCTAAGTTGTGTTTTCTGATGGTATCAGAAGCCAAAATTCTTTCTGTGTGGTAGAGACTGTGGTGGATTAAGAAATCAGTGAAAGTCCAATAGAGTTTACCATTTTCCCTTGGGTGATAAGGGAGTTCAAGGAAAGGCCTTGTGTGCAAGGGTCGGAATTTGCAGTGATAAGTTATAAAGGATGATGCGTTTGCCATACCCTCGCTTTAGGGAGACAGCAGGGAACCAGGCCGGGGTTTTACGTTCATTTCACAGTTAAACCAAATTCCCTTTGTAGAAGTATGTGCAAACTGTATTTTTCTGTTAGAAGCCGCCTTTTGGCACGTGCGGACATAACTGCATGCTGTGACTGTTCAAGAATGAGAATCCATTTCCAGCATCACGAAAGAAATGACATTTTGAGGTAAATGCAAACAACTCTTGGGCATACCTGAGCATGCCTACCGTGCATGCCCAATGAAATCATTTGGTGGAAAAGTGCTGCCACCTGGTGGAGAAACGAGGGAATGCAGTGGTACCATCCCGAATGAAATGACATGTGAAGTCATGCTGCCATCTCGTGGACAAGTGTGGATATGCATTGCCAGCCTGCTCAGTAACTTTATTTGTAAAAAAAAGCTGCCATGTTTTGACAAGCATGAGAATGAATTGCCAACATCCCCAATAACATGATTTGAAACGAAAAGCTGCCATCTATTGGATAAGCGTGAGAATGCCTTTCCAGCATTCCCGACAATGTTATTTAGGAGAAAAATGCTGCGACCTGGAAGGATATGACAGGATACTGAGGTTGGGCCTCGGTGGCAATGCAGAAGGAGAGCTTTGGGTTCCCCTACCTCTTGGGTTCGTAAAGTGAGATCCCTGGCTTCTTCTGACTAGTCCTGTTTGCCCTACTAGAACATCAGTAATAGAAGTGTGGTCTAATCATCTCAAGTACTGTGCGAGGAGCTTGGCCCCAGGAGAGTGAAGGTAGAGGAGTACAGGTGAGGGGGACTGTTCCTGGACACTCGCCCCTAGTTTGCTAGGTAGCTGGGTCATTGCTTTCTCTCATGGACGCCCTGATACTGGGAGGAGTAGAGCCTGTTATGTCAGGTCCTCAGAGAATCAGGTTGAGAAAGGAAGTATGTAGCACTGCAGTGGGAATTATATTCAGACAGGGACACCTGATGTAAAATGAGGAAGTGTGCATGTGCAAAATCATTCAGCATCAAAGCAGATTCATTGACCCACTCCTCTGAACTCTCGCTCCAGGCCACCTCCCTCACCCTTAGGCCCGTCTACTATTCCTTAAATGGAGGCTCCCATGATGTCCTTCCTCTGACCCTTCCCACACTTGTCCAGGAGTCTTTTCATACAAAGGCTGAGGCTGCTGTGCCACCACTTCCTTTTATGGATCATTGCAACCATCAAATATTTCCTTAGGTGTGTCCAAATTCCTAACTGGGTGATCCTGAGGTCATTGCTCATTAAAAAGGTGGTGTGGTGTGATGCATCCAACACAAGGCAGCAGGAAATTTAAGAGATCCTAATTTCAGCAATGACCGACTCTTCATGTTAGGGCCACCAATAATTATACTATACTCTTTAGGAATTTTGCTAGGAGATGATAGTCAATTATTGTGTTAGGGTATCTCCCACAGTGTGAGTTAAATAGGAGGGACCATCCATTTTCCTTCAAATAGAGAAGTGCACATAAGAAGGTTTTGACATGAGTATGTGTTTTCAAGCAGACATTATGTTCCTGCACAGGACAATGGAGCAGAATGTCTGTGTGACCAGGTATTCAGTCACAGAGAGATCGGGAGCATGGTATGAAATGGAAAGTTAAAGCAGGAGCATCAGCTCTGTTTGTCTGTTTGTCGTGTGTTCTTGGAACACATAAATCAAGAGCATCAATAGCGTCTGTCTCTGTGGTGTTTGTCCCTAGTTTGGGGCATTACAACTGGCTGCCTGTGAATGACCATTGCCTGTGAGGGCTGGGCCTGTGCAGTGGCAGTGGCGGTTAAGTTGTTATGCTTTAGGACAGTATGAGAAGACAGAATTCTTTCTGTGTGCTGGAGGCTGGGGAGGAGGGAGAACTAAGAGTAAGTCCATTGAAGTGGGTGATACTAATGGACCCAGGGACATAAGGTAGCTCAAGGAAAGGGATTTGGGAGCAAGGGCCTGAATGTCCACTGCGAGCTCCGAAAGGATGATGGATTTCCAGGTTCCTTTCTGTCGGAGGTCAGCTCACACATTGACAGCAGGCAACGCGGTGGGAGGCTTCCCAGTGCATTTCACACTTGAAGCAGAAGCCCTCCCTAGAAGTATGAGAGCACTGTATTTGCTGCGAGAATCATCCTCTGAGCCCAGGATTCAGAACCACACTTAGCCAGTGGGAGTATAAATTGCATGTAGGAGTTGTGGGGAAGAGAGCAAAGGCATGTGAGCAGTCAGTCTGGATATTAGGTTCACTTGGGGTCGAATCCCCAGCTGGAAGGGTAAATGACCAGAGGGACAATAAGATGCAGAGTGTTCTATAGCCCTCACACACAACACACACAGAGGCACAGGCATGTACGTGAAGTTGTGTTGGGCAATCTCTGGACCATGGTGTCCACAGCCAGTACATCTTGTGCATTTTTGACGGTATTACATTTCCTCACATAACAATGGCCTCGTGTGAATATGATTGTTTATTTACTTTGTTCCTTCAGACCGAGCCTTTCTCCTGCAATGAAGAAACTCTTAGGCAGCATCAAGTCATTCTTTCTACGGGTCACTGAAACCCAATGGGTAGATGGAAGAAAGAGTCAGAATGAGGAAAAGACAGAAAGAGCAAGAGTAATGGAAACAAAAACAAGAGAACTGATGTAAAAGGAGTCAGATTGAGACCGTATCTTGGCCGAAGTTATCCTGATCACCCAACTCTACCAGAATGTAGGCTACAGTCCTCTCCAGCCACAGTTCTTCCCTTTGCCTGTCACTTCAGCCTCAGATATCCCACAGACTGGGCAGCCTGTAATGTCCCGGGCATTTCTCCCTGTGGATATTACTAGGGGTCACTGTGGATCTGTGGGAAAGCGGTAGAGAAAATGGATTCTGAAGTGGGAAACGTGAGTAGCCGTAAGCAAGAGCCCCCCAGACACCAAACCCTGGGAAAGCTGCAAATGCTCGGGTAACATAGAGCTTCCTCAGGAATGTTTCACCACAGTTCTGAGGCCCATACACTGAGGCTGACAGTGAGGGGTGGGGCTGAGTAGCGTGATGCCCTCTGTCCAGTCACAGTTTGGAAGAGCTGTTTTAGTAGCCCAAAATGGTGTGGGCATGCCCAAGTCCTCCATCAGAGGCAGGAACGTGTGACGTGCGTGAATCAGGGTATCCTGTGAAGCCGTGTGCAGGCAAGGGTGTGGGGATATCAAAGCCTGTGAGGAATCAGTGTGACCGCATGGGTGCAGGCACCTGTAACCCCAGGAACCTCTGTGTTCCTCTGTGCCTCTTATGCAGAAGGAATGGGGCCAGAAGATAGGTGGTTCAGGCCAAGCCAGGCTGTTTTGTAGATCTCCATGTTTTAGTTCTTTCATAGCCACACGATCAATGTGAAGGTGATGTTGCAGGTACTGGTGCTGGAAAGGGAGGGGCCTTGAGAATATAACCTGTCCATGTAAGCAGGGACACTTGGGTGTCCAGGAGTGAGATGTCCCTAACCCCCACCCACATTCCTTCTGCAGGTGGAGGGAGCCAGACATGCCAGGGATGATGGCAAGGTTAACTGTCCTTTTGTAGCAAATCATACTAATGCAGTACTGCCACTGTGAAGGAGTATCTCATTACCATCACAGGCGGGAGCAGGCTCTCTCTATGGGCAGCAGCAGGAAGTGCATAGAACTTGAAAGGTGATGTGCCCTTCTCCACACACTCTTCATGCTGCAGGATACAGTGCATCCTATGCCTCTTGCATTCAGTGGTGCCAGCATTATGAACGATGGGCCAACAGCTCCAGGTACCAGAACAGCAGCTTTAACTACTTCAACTAGTTCTCTGCCCACAGCGTGGCAGGGTCTGACAGGATTGCTGAGGTGGAGGCTTGCTTGCAATGCCCTAAGAGAGCTTGGTGTGTTCCCCTGCTTTTGGATTTTTAGTCAGATCCCTGCTGTCTCTGGACGATCACATTTTGCTCTGCCAGAAAATCAGTAAGGACTACTTGAGGATGTTGGAACCAGGAGAAGGCACTTAGAGGACATGTGAGGAGATGCCAGTGGGGCTCCCCCTTGGGTTGTCAGGTAGCTGGGACATTTTTCTCTCACATGAACACCCTGAGGCTCGGAAGGATAGCCTATGACGCCAGGCCACTGCGGCATTGGGAAGAGACAGAAAGTCTGAAGAACTGCAGTGTGGCATCATGTTCAGGCAGGAAGCTGAAGGAAGATGCAGGAGTGTGCATGTCTACCGTCACTCAGAATCAAAGCAGATTCATGTACCCATTCCTGTGAGCTATTGTAAATTGTGCTGCTCTGAAGAGGGTTTTATATATTCTTCCTGATCGATGTTCCTGGTTTCGTAGGACATATTCCAAGCAGTGGGGCCACTGGGTTCAATGGCAGTTCTGTATTTCAATTTTTGAGAAAACCTCCTATGTCATAATGTTTTCCATACAGGCTGCATGAGTCTGCATTCCCACCAGCAGTATACTAGGGTGAGCTTTTCTGCACACCCTCACAGGCACTTTCTGTTTATTGACTTATTGAAAACATAGCCATTCTGGAAGACCTCAGGTGATACCCCATTATTGTTTTAATTTTCATCTCTCTGGTGATTAGTGACACTGAGCAGTTTTCATATGTCTCTTGGACATGTTTATGCGCTCTTTGGAGAAGTGTCTACTTAGGTCTTTGCTCGTTTTTTAATTGGATCGTTTGTCTTCCTCTTGTGAAGGTGTGTTTCTTAAAATATTAGGGGTAGTAACCCTTTATCAGATGTATCATCGGCAAATATGTTCTCCCATATAATGAGTTCCCTTTGCATTTTGTTGATGGTATCTTTGTGCAGAATCTTTTTATTTTGCTGTAGTCCCATTTGTTTATTTTCTCCTTTGCTTCCATTGCCCTAGGCAGTGTATTGGTGAGCATATTGCAATGAGAGATGTCTGAGATCATGCTGCCTCCATTTCCTTCTAGGATTTTTAATGGTTTCATGTTTTACCTTTAAGTTTTTTATCCAGTTGGAGTTGATCCTTGTGTGCGGTGCAAGATAGTGGTCTAGTTGCATTATTTTGAAAGTTCCTGTCCAATTTTCCCAACACCATTTATTGAAGAGACTTCCTTTACTCCACTGTATGCTCTGCCTCCTTTGTAAAATCTCAATTGAGTGTAATGAGTTGGGTCAATTCCTGGGTTCTCTGTTCAGTTCCATTTATGTCATTAAGTCTGTTCTTCTGCCAGTTCCATTCTGTTTCGATTAAAATGGCTTTACTATATCTTGATATGTATTATTTTGATTCCTTCCACTTTTTTCTTCCTCCCAAAATTGCTGCAGCGATTTGGGGTCCTGTCCTTTTTGTGTCCTTTAAATTTTTGCACTACTTCTTCTAGGTCTGTGATATCGGACATTGGTATTTTATGAATAGTTTGAATCTATAGATTGCTTTGGGGAGTACGGACATCTGAATGAGGTTGATTCTAGCAATCCATTAGCATGGTATATTCTTACACTTGTTTATATCTTCCTCTATCTCTTTTTTGAACATATTTGTTTTGCAAGTACACGTCTTTCACCCCTTTGGTTAAGTTAATTCCTAAGTATCTTAATTTTATTGTTGCACGTTAAATGTGTTTTTGTTTGTTTGTTTGTTTGTTTTAGTTTCTCTTTCTGAGAGATCATGAATGTTGTTTAAAAATGCCATTTACTTCTGGGCATTAATTTTCCATCCTGCTGCATAGCTGGGTTCCTTTATTATTAAATCTAGAAGTCTTTTGGTGACCTCTTTAGTGTTCTCAGCATACAATATCAGGTCATCTGCAAACAGTGACAGTTTTATTTCTCCTTTCCAATTTGGATGCCTTTTATGTTTTCTCCTTGTCTGATCGCTGTGGCAAGGACTTCCAACACTCTGTTGAATAAAAGATGGTGAAAGTGGACGTCCCTGTCTTGTTCCTCTTATTAGGGGATATGTTTTAGTTTTTGCCCATTGAGTATGAAGTTGACTGAAGGTTTGTCCTATAAGGACTTTAATGTGTTTAGGCATGATCCCTCTATTCCCACTGTGCTGAGAGTTTTTCTCAAAAATGGGCGCTGGGTTTTGTTGCTCTTTCTGCACATACTGAGATGATCATGAGATTTTTGTTTGTCAAATGGTTCCTGTGAGGCATCACATTTATAGATTTGTGAATACTGTACCAAACCTGCATCCCTGGAATAAACCCCACTTGGTCATGGGGTGTGATCTGTTTAACATATTGCTTGATCCAATTTGCTAATATTTGTTTGAAGATTTTAGCATCTTTGTTTATCACGGATATTGGCCTGTAATTCTTTCTTTGCAAGGTCTTTACCTGGATTTGTAGTTGGGATTATTCAGGCTGCCTAAAAAGAGCTTGGGAGTGTTTGTTCCTCTCGGACTTTTTGGAACAATTTGAATTATTTTTTGAATGTTTGATAAAACTCCCCTCTGAAACTGTCTGGGCCTGGCGCTTTTTTTCTTGGGCATTTTTAAAAAAATCATTGTTCCAATTTCACCAGTTTTTATCAACGTGTTCAGCATGCCTGATTCTTCCTCACTGAGTATTGGAAGGTTGTGTATTTCCAGAAATTTGTCTATTTCATCCAGGTTGTTGGCATATAGTTGTTCAGGGTATTTGCTTACAACCCTTTGTATTTCAGTGGTATCAGTTGTTACTTCACTTCTTTTGTTCCTCAATTTATTTATTTTTGACCTCTGTCTTTGGTTTTTGGTGAGTTGGGTTAAAAGTTCATCACACTGATTGTCTATTCAAAGACAAGCTCTTGGTTGCATTGACCTTTTTTAATTTTTTAGTCTCTACGTTATTTATTTAGGCTCTGGTTCTTTATTATTTTCTTCCTTTTACTTCCTCTGGGCCTTTTCGTGGTTTCTGTTCTCTTTCTAAATCTTTCAGTTGTAGTGTTAGATAGTTTAGTAGAAATTTTTCTGGTTCTCATTGCTATAAAAGCTTTTAACAAAAAAAGTTCGTATACGCTACTCTATTTGGACCCTGATCTAAAAGTGTTTCCTCCCTGCTACATACAAACTGTTGCAAAATTAATGCCAGTAATATAATAGTGGCAAATCACCAATGAAAACATGAGTAAAACTAAAGAAATCATTTTAAAACCTCTACCAATTTCAAGTTAAATATACCTACAAACTTCATATTTAAAAAGGCATATCTACCCTGGGCAGCGGGGCTCAGTGGTATAGTGTCGGCCTGCACACTGAAGGGTCTCAGGTTTGATTCCCAGTTGAGGGCACATACCTAGGTTGTAGATTCATTCCTCATCCCAGGTGTGCAGCGAATTAGAAAAGCAACCAATGTCTGTGTCTCTAACACTGAGGCACCTCTCTCTCTCTACCCCTTCTTCCATGCCACTCTCTCTGGAAGTCAATGAAAAAAATATCCTCTAGTGAGGGTTAACAACAACGACAATAGCAATAGCATAGCCATGGAGATGGGAAAGACATCAGTGTAAATGAGGAAATAGTCCAGAGTAGAATTGGGTATACTCTTTAAATGGGATGAGGCTTTCTTTTATGTTGACATTAAGGTTTCAGAAGTGAAAAGATGACGGTTGTGTTACAGGGGATACAGGCAGAAGGCCTCAGCTCTTGTCATCTTGAAGGAAAGATTTCAATCAAGAGAAAAAAATGAAGAAAAAAACCCAAAGCTTTAATGGCTGTAATAAAAATGTACTTAGGCTGGTGAACCAAGGCAGGTGCATAGATGAAGTAACAGGATAGCCTAGGCTGGGCTGCCTTTGCTCACTGGGAAGTCAGAGAAAAGGGGGCCTTGGACACATTTCCAAGACCTTTCAGACAGTTTCAGAAGACAAGCCTGGGATGAGCTGCCACTGCCCATTGCTCCCCTGGTTGAAAGCACCATGGGGCCCCCGCAGAAGGAAGGAGGAAACTGGCGCTGTCACGCTTTCCTGTGGTGTAGGGGAGCTCACACTTGGTCCTTTGTCCTGAGCATATTTATCTCCCTTGCAGGTGGAAAATCTTATGGGAGGCTTAAGGGGAGTTCTCAAGAGAATATTCATCAGCTTTCCAGGGGTGCCCTTTCAGGGTGCTGGTCGCCACTGATTAGTCCATGCCAGGAAGGGCCTCATTTGTCAATGTGTCTGGTCCTGAGTCCACTCCAATGCCACTTGTCTTGTCTTAATGCTTTTATGGGCCTGGAGCTGAAATACAACTGAGACTTAAAAGGTATCTTTAGGGAGGAATGCTTAGGGGGTCTCCACCGCATGACCCATGACATGCTCTGGGAGAATAGATTACCTGGGGACAAAGTTCTTGTTTTCCCAGTCTTTGTCCCTTGTAGGCCTCTGGGGGTTCCTGTCCAGGTGGTTTCCTGTGCCCTAGTCTCTACACCTGGGTTTCTGCATCTTTCCCATCTAATACAAACTATTTATTCTCCAGTGCCTTTGGCTTAGGGAAGATAGGCTTAACTCAAACTGCTGTCTAAAAATCTATCTCAGTTTCCCTTTCAACTTGTCCTGGAATTTTTCTAGCTTCTTGTTATGCTGTAACAGTTCTACATTATTCCAATTTTAAAACCACTGGAGCGTATAGTTTAAAATGTTTAGTTTTAGATGACGTATATTCTACATCAATTTCTGAAGGGGCATAAATCTGCTATCAGAGATTAAAATAAAACACAGAATTCAGAATGTAAAGTCATTTTTATTTCTTATGTAAGTAACAAAACAAAAACAACAACCCAATATTAAAAAGGGAAGAGGACCTGAACATTTCGAGGAGATGTAGAAGAAAGAAAATAGTGAAGATCAGAACAGAAATGAACGACACAGAGACCAAAAACACAGTACAAAATATCAATGAAAGTAAGAACTAGTTTTCTGACAGAAATAAGATCGATGAGTCTTTAGCCAGACGCACCAAAAAACAAACGGTGAGGACCCAAGAAAACAAAATCAGATGTGAAAGAGGCGATATAACAACTGACATGACAGAAACAGAAAGAATACTAAGAAAACACTATGCACAACAATAAAGTGGGGAAGCTGCGTAAAATGGACACATTCCTCAAAACTACAATCTGCTAAAACTCAATCGGAAAGAATCAGAAAACCTGGAGGGCCAGTAAAAATGGATGCAATTGAAGAAGTAATAAGAAAAAAACTTCCAGCAAACAAGTGTCTGGGGCCAGATGGATTTACATGCGAGCTTACCTAAACATTTAAAGAAGAATTAAAACCCACTCTCCTCAAAATATTTTAGAAAATTCCAGAGGAGGGAGATATTTTTATGAGACCAGTATTATAATAATCCCAAAACCAGATGAAGATCCTGCAAATAAAGAATTTCACAGACCAACGTCCCTCATGAACATAGGTGCCAAAATCCTCAGAAAATATATTACCAAATTTTATCCAGCAATACATTAAATAAGATCATACACCATGACCAAGTGTGATTTATTCTGGAGACGCAGCGCTGGTATAATATTCGCAAATCAAGAAATGTGAGAGCTAAACAAAATGAAGGACAAAAATCTTATGATCATATCAATAGATACAGAGAAAATATTCTAGAAAATCCAGCACCCATTTTGGAAAAAACTGGGAGCAAAGTGGAAATAGAGGGAATATATCTCAACATAATAAAGGCCATATACAACATACCTGGGGCCAAAATCATACTCAACGTGCAAAGGCTAAAACCATATCCCCTAAGAAGAGGAATAAGACACGGTTGCCCCTTTCACCACTACTGCTCAGCATACTACTGGAAGTCCTAGCCACAGCGAGCAGACAAAAAGAGAACATAAAAGGCATCCGTATCGGAAGAGAGAAGGTTAACTGTCATTACTTGCAGATGACATGATATTGTACATAAAAAACTAAAGAGTCCACCGAGTACTTGTGGATATAATTAATGAATTTGGCAAGGAAGCTGGAAGCAAAATTAACATCAACACATTGATGGCATTTTTTTTACACCGATTATGAACTCTTAGAAAAGACTATACCATTTACCATTGCAACTGAAAAAATAAGACACCTAGGAGTAAAGTCAAAGAAGGATGTAAAAGACTTGTATTCAGAAACAGGACATTGAAAAAAGAAATAGAGGAAGATACAAAGGAGTGAAAGAATTATAGACTGAAAGAATTAACATTATCAAAATATCCATGCTACCCAAAACAATCTATAAATTCAACACAATTGTCATCAATCCCAACAGTGTGTTTCACAGAGCTGGAAAAAATGTTTCGAAAATTTATAGGAAACCAAAAAAGACCCCGTGCACCCACAGTATTCTTGAGAAAGAACAGAGTTGTAGGATCACATTACTGAATATCCTGCTGTAGGGCAAAGCCACTGTGATCAGAACAACCTGCTTCTGGCACAGGAACAGGCACATAGATCAATGGAAAAGTACAGAATCCTGAAATTGACCCATGCCATCATGGTCAATTAATATTTGACCAAAGGGTCAAGAATAAGCCATACAGTAAAGACAGACACTTCAGGTCCGGATATGGGTTCTTGCTGTGCTCAGTGTGGTCTCACTGAGCCTACAGACAGGGGCTTGGGATGTGGTCACGTAGCGTGGAAAAGGCTCCTGGGCACCCCACTCGCTCCCCTTTGCTGTTGGGCTTCTGAAACATTTCTTCCAAACTGTGAGACTACAGCAGGCATCATCGTATTCAGCCCCGCCCCTCACTGTGAGCCTCAGTGTATGGGCCTTGTACCTGTAGAGAAACATTCCTGAGGAAGTCCTATTTTGCCTTAGCATCTTTAGGTTTCCTTTGGTTCGGTGTCTAGTGGGCTCTTTCCTAAGGCAACTCACGTTTCCCACTTCAGAATTCGTTTTCTTTAACACTTCCCACACATCCACAGGGACCCCTGGTAATATCCACAGGGAGAAATGCCCGGGCAGTAGAGGCTATTCCAGTATAAGGGATATCTGAGACTGAAGTGAGAGTCAAAGGGAAGAACTGTGGCTGGAGAGGACTGTAGCCTACATTCTGGTAGAGTTGGATCATCAGGATTATTACCGCCAAGATAAGGTCTCAGTCTGACTCCTTTTAGATTAGTAACTTTTTATTTGTTTCCATTGCTTTTGCTCTTTTGGTCGTTCTCTCATTCTGACTTTCTCTCATCCACTCCTTGGGT